>NW_028248431.1:0-122991 GCF_964263255.1 Lissotriton vulgaris
AACATTAAATGCCTCCAAATGGTATTTAATTAACTTCCCGAGCCCCTGGAAGCATGAAATCACTTAAACATGCTAATTTTAGCTCTAACACTGATGATCCACCTACAAATGTGAACTGACGTTCAAAAATAAAACATTTGAAAACGGACCATTTTCCACATTTCTGAAGCATGACGTAATGGGGGGGTGTTATCTCTTTTGTCGAAAATCAGCCGTTTTTGCTCGAACATTAAATGCCTCCAAATGGTATTTAATTAACTTCCCGGGGTGAAGAAACCCTTTTGAGAACTCAGAGTGAGTAAATTGGCCATTTTCATGCACTTTTAACCATTCCATAAATCTTGTGTTTTGGGCCCCTGGAAGCATGAAAATCACTTTAAACATGCTAATTTTAGCTCTAACACTGATGATCCACCTACAAATGTGAACTGACGTTCAAAATAAACATTTTGAAAACGGACCATTTTCCACATTTCTGAAGCATGACGTAATGGGGGGGTGTTATCTCTTTTGTCGAAAATCAGCCGTTTTTGCTCGAACATTAAATGCCTCCAAATGGTATTTAATTAACTTCCCGGGGTAAGAAACCCTTTTTGAGAACTCAGAGTGAGTAAATTGGCCATTTTCATGCACTTTTAACCATTCCATAAATCTTGTGTTTGGGCCCCTGGAAGCATGAAAATCACTTTAAACATGCTAATTTTAGCTCTAACACTGATGATCCACCTACAAATGTGAACTGACGTTCAAAAATAAAACATTTGAAACGGACCATTTTCCACATTTCTGAAGCATGACGTAATGGGGGGGTGTTATCTCTTTTGTCGAAAATCAGCCGTTTTTGCTCGAACATTAAATGCCTCCAAATGGTATTTAATTAACTTCCCGAGCCCCTGGAAGCATGAAAATCACTTTAAAACATGCTAATTTTAGCTCTAACACTGATGATCCACCTACAAATGTGAACTGACGTTCAAAAATAAAACATTTGAAAACGGACCATTTTCCACATTTCTGAAGCATGACGTAATGGGGGGGTGTTATCTCTTTTGTCGAAAATCAGCCGTTTTTGCTCGAACATTAAATGCCTCCAAATGGTATTAATTAACTTCCCGAGCCCCTGGAAGCATGAAAATCACTTTAAACATGCTAATTTTAGCTCTAACACTGATGATCCACCTACAAATGTGAACTGACGTTCAAAAATAAAACATTTGAAAACGGACCATTTTCCACATTTCTGAAGCATGACGTAATGGGGGGGTGTTATCTCTTTTGTCGAAAATCAGCCGTTTTTGCTCGAACATTAAATGCCTCCAAATGGTATTTAATTAACTTCCGAGCCCCTGGAAGCATGAAAATCACTTTAAACATGCTAATTTAGCTCTAACACTGATGATCCACCTACAAATGTGAACTGACGTTCAAAAATAAAACATTTGAAAACGGACCATTTTCCACATTTCTGAAGCATGACGTAATGGGGGGGTGTTATCTTCTTTTGTCGAAAATCAGCCGTTTTTGCTCGAACATTAAATGCCTCCAAATGGTATTTATTTAACTTCCCGGGGTGAAGAAACCCTTTTGAGAACTCAGAGTGAGTAAATTGGCCATTTTCATGCACTTTTAACCATTCCATAAATCTTGTGTTTTGGGCCCCTGGAAGCATGAAAATCACTTTAAACATGCTAATTTTAGCTCTAACACTGATGATCCACCTACAAATGTGAACTGACGTTCAAAAATAAAACATTTGAAAACGGACCATTTTCCACATTTCTGAAGCATGACGTAATGGGGGGTGTTATCTCTTTTGTCGAAAATCAGCCGTTTTTGCTCGAACATTAAATGCCTCCAAATGGTATTTAATTAACTTCCCGGGGTGAAGAAACCCTTTTTGAGAACTCAGAGTGAGTAAATTGGCCATTTTCATGCACTTTTAACCATTCCATAAATCTTGTGTTTTGGCCCCTGGAAGCATGAAAATCACTTTAAACATGCTAATTTTAGCTCTAACACTGATGATCCACCTACAAATGTGAACTGACGTTCAAAAATAAAACATTTGAAAACGGACCATTTTCCACATTTCTGAAGCATGACGTAATGGGGGGGTGTTATCTCTTTTGTCGAAAATCAGCCGTTTTTGCTCGAACATTAAATGCCTCCAAATGGTATTTAATTAACTTCCCGAGCCCCTGGAAGCATGAAAATCACTTTAAACATGCTAATTTTAGCTCTAACACTGATGATCCACCTACAAATGTGAACTGACGTTCAAAAATAAAACATTTGAAAACGGACCATTTTCCACATTTCTGAAGCATGACGTAATGGGGGGTGTTATCTCTTTTGTCGAAAATCAGCCGTTTTTGCTCGAACATTAAATGCCTCCAAATGGTATTTAATTAACTTCCCGGGGTGAAGAAACCCTTTTTGAGAACTCAGAGTGAGTAAATTGGCCATTTTCATGCACTTTTAACCATTCCATAAATCTTGTGTTTTGGGCCCCTGGAAGCATGAAAATCACTTTAAACATGCTAATTTTAGCTCTAACACTGATGATCCACCTACAAATGTGAACTGACGTTCAAAAATAAAACATTTGAAAACGGACCATTTTCCACATTTCTGAAGCATGACGTAATGGGGGGGTGTTATCTCTTTTGTCGAAAATCAGCCGTTTTTGCTCGAACATTAAATGCCTCCAAATGGTATTTAATTAACTTCCCGAGCCCCTGGAAGCATGAAAATCACTTTAAACATGCTATTTTAGCTCTAACACTGATGATCCACCTACAAATGTGAACTGACGTTAAAAAATAAAACATTTGAAAACGGACCATTTTCCACATTTCTGAAGCATGACGTAATGGGGGGGTGTATCTCTTTTGTCGAAAATCAGCCGTTTTGCTCGAACATTAAATGCCTCCAAATGGTATTTAATTAACTTCCCGGGGTGAAGAAACCCTTTTTGAGAACTCAGAGTGAGTAAATTGGCCATTTTCATGCACTTTTAACCATTCCATAAATCTTGTGTTTTGGGCCCCTGGAAGCATGAAAATCACTTTAAACATGCTAATTTTAGCTCTAACACTGATGATCCACCTACAAATGTGAACTGACGTTCAAAAATAAAACATTTGAAAACGGACCATTTTCCACATTTCTGAAGCATGACGTAATGGGGGGGTGTTATCTCTTTTGTCGAAATCAGCCGTTTTTGCTCGAACATTAAATGCCTCCAAATGGTATTTAATTAACTTCCCGGGTGAAGAAACCCTTTTGAGAACTCAGAGTGAGTAAATTGGCCATTTTCATGCACTTTTAACCATTCCATAAATCTTGTGTTTTGGGCCCCTGGAAGCATGAAAATCACTTTAAACATGCTAATTTTAGCTCTAACACTGATGATCCACCTACAAATGTGAACTGACGTTCAAAAATAAAACATTTGAAAACGGACCATTTTCCACATTCTGAGCATGACGTAATGGGGGGGTGTTATCTCTTTTGTCGAAAATCAGCCGTTTTTGCTCGAACATTAAATGCCTCCAAATGGTATTTAATTAACTTCCCGAGCCCCTGGAAGCATGAAAATCACTTTAAACATGCTAATTTTAGCTCTAACACTGATGATCCACCTACAATGTGAACTGACGTTCAAAAATAAAACATTTGAAAACGGACCATTTTCACATTTCTGAGCATGACGTAATGGGGGGGTGTTATCTCTTTTGTCGAAAATCAGCCGTTTTTGCTCGAACATTAAATGCCTCCAAATGGTATTTAATTAACTTCCCGAGCCCCTGGAAGCATGAAAATCACTTTAAACATGCTAATTTTAGCTCTAACACTGATGATCCACCTACAAATGTGAACTGACGTTCAAAAATAAACATTTGAAAACGGACCATTTTCCACATTTCTGAAGCATGACGTAATGGGGGGGTGTTATCTCTTTTGTCGAAAATCAGCCGTTTTTGCTCGAACATTAAATGCCTCCAAATGGTATTTAATTAACTTCCCGGGGTGAAGAAACCCTTTTTGAGAACTCAGAGTGAGTAAATTGGCCATTTTCATGCACTTTTAACCATTCCATTAAATCTTGTGTTTTGGGCCCCTGGAAGCATGAAAATCACTTTAAACATGCTAATTTTAGCTCTAACACTGATGATCCACCTACAAATGTGAACTGACGTTCAAAAATAAAACATTTGAAAACGGACCATTTTCCACATTTCTGAAGCATGACGTAATGGGGGGGTGTTATCTCTTTTGTCGAAATCAGCCGTTTTTGCTCGAACATTAAATGCCTCCAAATGGTATTTAATTAACTTCCCGGGGTGAAGAAACCCTTTTTGAGAACTCAGAGTGAGTAAATTGGCCATTTTCATGCACTTTTAACCATTCCATAAATCTTGTGTTTTGGGCCCCTGGAAGCATGAAAATCACTTTAAACATGCTAATTTTAGCTCTAACACTGATGATCCACCTACAAATGTGAACTGACGTTCAAAAATAAAACATTTGAAAACGGACCATTTTCCACATTTCTGAAGCATGACGTAATGGGGGGGTGTTATCTCTTTTGTCGAAAATCAGCCGTTTTTGCTCGAACATTAAATGCCTCCAAATGGTATTTAATTAACTTCCCGGGGTGAAGAAACCCTTTTTGAGAACTCAGAGTGAGTAAATTGGCCATTTTCATGCACTTTTAACCATTCCATAAATCTTGTGTTTTGGGCCCCTGGAAGCATGAAAATCACTTTAAACATGCTAATTTTAGCTCTAACACTGATGATCCACCTACAAATGTGAACTGACGTTCAAAAATAAAACATTTGAAAACGGACCATTTTCCACATTTCTGAAGCATGACGTAATGGGGGGGTGTTATCTCTTTTGTCGAAAATCAGCCGTTTTTGCTCGAACATTAAATGCCTCCAAATGGTATTTAATTAACTTCCCGAGCCCCTGGAAGCATGAAAATCACTTTAAACATGCTAATTTTAGCTCTAACACTGATGATCCACCTACAAATGTGAACTGACGTTCAAAAATAAAACATTTGAAAACGGACCATTTTCCACATTTCTGAAGCATGACGTAATGGGGGGGTGTTATCTCTTTTGTCGAAAATCAGCCGTTTTTGCTCGAACATTAAATGCCTCCAAATGGTATTTAATTAACTTCCCGAGCCCCTGGAAGCATGAAAATCACTTTAAACATGCTAATTTTAGCTCTAACACTGATGATCCACCTACAAATGTGAACTGACGTTCAAAAATAAAACATTTGAAAACGGACCATTTTCCACATTTCTGAAGCATGACGTAATGGGGGGGTGTTATCTCTTTTGTCGAAAATCAGCCGTTTTTGCTCGAACATTAAATGCCTCCAAATGGTATTTAATTAACTTCCCGGGGTGAAGAAACCCTTTTTGAGAACTCAGAGTGAGTAAATTGGCCATTTTCATGCACTTTTAACCATTCCATAAATCTTGTGTTTTGGGCCCCTGGAAGCATGAAAATCACTTTAAACATGCTAATTTTAGCTCTAACACTGATGATCCACCTACAAATGTGAACTGTCGTTCAAAAATAAAACATTTGAAAACGGACCATTTTCCACATTTCTGAAGCATGACGTAATGGGGGGGTGTTATCTCTTTTGTCGAAAATCAGCCGTTTTTGCTCGAACATTAAATGCCTCCAAATGGTATTTAATTAACTTCCCGAGCCCCTGGAAGCATGAAAATCACTTTAAACATGCTAATTTTAGCTCTAACACTAATGATCCACCTACAAATGTGAACTGACGTTCAAAAATAAAACATTTGAAAACGGACCATTTTCCACATTTCTGAAGCATGACGTAATGGGGGGGTGTTATCTCTTTTGTCGAAAATCAGCCGTTTTTGCTCGAACATTAAATACCTCCAAATGGTATTTAATTAACTTCCCGAGCCCCTGGAAGCATGAAAATCACTTTAAACATGCTAATTTTAGCTCTAACACTGATGATCCACCTACAAATGTGAACTGACGTTCAAAAATAAAACATTTGAAAACGGACCATTTTCCACATTTCTGAAGCATGACGTAATGGGGGGGTGTTATCTCTTTTGTCGAAAATCAGCCGTTTTTGCTCGAACATTAAATGCCTCCAAATGGTATTTAATTAACTTCCCGGGGTGAAGAAACCCTTTTTGAGAACTCAGAGTGAGTAAATTGGCCATTTTCATGCACTTTTAACCATTCCATAAATCTTGTGTTTTGGGCCCCTGGAAGCATGAAAATCACTTTAAACATGCTAATTTTAGCTCTAACACTGATGATCCACCTACAAATGTGAACTGACATTCAAAAATAAAACATTTGAAAACGGACCATTTTCCACATTTCTGAAGCATGACGTAATGGGGGGGTGTTATCTCTTTTGTCGAAAATCAGCCGTTTTTGCTCGAACATTAAATGCCTCCAAATGGTATTTAATTAACTTCCCGAGCCCCTGGAAGCATGAAAATCACTTTAAACATGCTAATTTTAGCTCTAACACTGATGATCCACCTACAAATGTGAACTGACGTTCAAAAATAAAACATTTGAAAACGGACCATTTTCCACATTTCTGAAGCATGACGTAATGGGGGGGTGTTATCTCTTTTGTCGAAAATCAGCCGTTTTTGCTCGAACATTAAATGCCTCCAAATGGTATTTAATTAACTTCCCGAGCCCCTGGAAGCATGAAAATCACTTTAAACATGCTAATTTTAGCTCTAACACTGATGATCCACCTACAAATGTGAACTGACGTTCAAAAATAAAACATTTGAAAACGGACCATTTTCCACATTTCTGAAGCATGACGTAATGGGGGGGTGTTATCTCTTTTGTCGAAAATCAGCCGTTTTTGCTCGAACATTAAATGCCTCCAAATGGTATTTAATTAACTTCCCGGGGTGAAGAAACCCTTTTTGAGAACTCAGAGTGAGTAAATTGGCCATTTTCATGCACTTTTAACCATTCCATAAATCTTGTGTTTTGGGCCCCTGGAAGCATGAAAATCACTTTAAACATGCTAATTTTAGCTCTAACACTGATGATCCACCTACAAATGTGAACTGACGTTCAAAAATAAAACATTTGAAAACGGACCATTTTCCACATTTCTGAAGCATGACGTAATGGGGGGGTGTTATCTCTTTTGTCGAAAATCAGCCGTTTTTGCTCGAACATTAAATGCCTCCAAATGGTATTTAATTAACTTCCCGGGGTGAAGAAACCCTTTTTGAGAACTCAGAGTGAGTAAATTGGCCATTTTCATGCACTTTTAACCATTCCATAAATCTTGTGTTTTGGGCCCCTGGAAGCATGAAAATCACTTTAAACATGCTAATTTTAGCTCTAACACTGATGATCCACCTACAAATGTGAACTGACGTTCAAAAATAAAACATTTGAAAACGGACCATTTTCCACATTTCTGAAGCATGACGTAATGGGGGGGTGTTATCTCTTTTGTCGAAAATCAGCCGTTTTTGCTCGAACATTAAATGCCTCCAAATGGTATTTAATTAACTTCCCGGGGTGAAGAAACCCTTTTTGAGAACTCAGAGTGAGTAAATTGGCCATTTTCATGCACTTTTAACCATTCCATAAATCTTGTGTTTTGGGCCCCTGGAAGCATGAAAATCACTTTAAACATGCTAATTTTAGCTCTAACACTGATGATCCACCTACAAATGTGAACTGACGTTCAAAAATAAAACATTTGAAAACGGACCATTTTCCACATTTCTGAAGCATGACGTAATGGGGGGGTGTTATCTCTTTTGTCGAAAATCAGCCGTTTTTGCTCGAACATTAAATGCCTCCAAATGGTATTTAATTAACTTCCCGAGCCCCTGGAAGCATGAAAATCACTTTAAACATGCTAATTTTAGCTCTAACACTGATGATCCACCTACAAATGTGAACTGACGTTCAAAAATAAAACATTTGAAAACGGACCATTTTCCACATTTCTGAAGCATGACGTAATGGGGGGGTGTTATCTCTTTTGTCGAAAATCAGCCGTTTTTGCTCGAACATTAAATGCCTCCAAATGGTATTTAATTAACTTCCCGAGCCCCTGGAAGCATGAAAATCACTTTAAACATGCTAATTTTAGCTCTAACACTGATGATCCACCTACAAATGTGAACTGACGTTCAAAAATAAAACATTTGAAAACGGACCATTTTCCACATTTCTGAAGCATGACGTAATGGGGGGGTGTCATCTCTTTTGTCGAAAATCAGCCGTTTTTGCTCGAACATTAAATGCCTCCAAATGGTATTTAATTAACTTCCCGGGGTGAAGAAACCCTTTTTGAGAACTCAGAGTGAGTAAATTGGCCATTTTCATGCACTTTTAACCATTCCATAAATCTTGTGTTTTGTGCCCCTGGAAGCATGAAAATCACTTTAAACATGCTAATTTTAGCTCTAACACTGATGATCCACCTACAAATGTGAACTGACGTTCAAAAATAAAACATTTGAAAACGGACCATTTTCCACATTTCTGAAGCATGACGTAATGGGGGGGTGTTATCTCTTTTGTCGAAAATCAGCCGTTTTTGCTCGAACATTAAATGCCTCCAAATGGTATTTAATTAACTTCCCGAGCCCCTGGAAGCATGAAAATCACTTTAAACATGCTAATTTTAGCTCTAACACTAATGATCCACCTACAAATGTGAACTGACGTTCAAAAATAAAACATTTGAAAACGGACCATTTTCCACATTTCTGAAGCATGACGTAATGGGGGGGGTGTTATCTCTTTTGTCGAAAATCAGCCGTTTTTGCTCGAACATTAAATACCTCCAAATGGTATTTAATTAACTTCCCGAGCCCCTGGAAGCATGAAAATCACTTTAAACATGCTAATTTTAGCTCTAACACTGATGATCCACCTACAAATGTGAACTGACGTTCAAAAATAAAACATTTGAAAACGGACCATTTTCCACATTTCTGAAGCATGACGTAATGGGGGGGTGTTATCTCTTTTGTCGAAAATCAGCTGTTTTTGCTCGAACATTAAATGCCTCCAAATGGTAATTAATTAACTTCCCGGGGTGAAGAAACCCTTTTTGAGAACTCAGAGTGAGTAAATTGGCCATTTTCATGCACTTTTAACCATTCCATAAATCTTGTGTTTTGGGCCCCTGGAAGCATGAAAATCACTTTAAACATGCTAATTTTAGCTCTAACACTGATGATCCACCTACAAATGTGAACTGACGTTCAAAAATAAAACATTTGAAAACGGACCATTTTCCACATTTCTGAAGCATGACGTAATGGGGGGGTGTTATCTCTTTTGTCGAAAATCAGCCGTTTTTGCTCGAACATTAAATGCCTCCAAATGGTATTTAATTAACTTCCCGAGCCCCTGGAAGCATGAAAATCACTTTAAACATGCTAATTTTAGCTCTAACACTGATGATCCACCTACAAATGTGAACTGACGTTCAAAAATAAAACATTTGAAAACGGACCATTTTCCACATTTCTGAAGCATGACGTAATGGGGGGGTGTTATCTCTTTTGTCGAAAATCAGCCGTTTTTGCTCGAACATTAAATGCCTCCAAATGGTATTTAATTAACTTCCCGGGGTGAAGAAACCCTTTTTGAGAACTCAGAGTGAGTAAATTGGCCATTTTCATGCACTTTTAACCATTCCATAAATCTTGTGTTTTGGGCCCCTGGAAGCATGAAAATCACTTTAAACATGCTAATTTTAGCTCTAACACTGATGATCCACCTACAAATGTGAACTGACGTTCAAAAATAAAACATTTGAAAACGGACCATTTTCCACATTTCTGAAGCATGACGTAATGGGGGGGTGTTATCTCTTTTGTCGAAAATCAGCCGTTTTTGCTCGAACATTAAATGCCTCCAAATGGTATTTAATTAACTTCCCGAGCCCCTGGAAGCATGAAAATCACTTTAAACATGCTAATTTTAGCTCTAACACTAATGATCCACCTACAAATGTGAACTGACGTTCAAAAATAAAACATTTGAAAACGGACCATTTTCCACATTTCTGAAGCATGACGTAATGGGGGGGTGTTATCTCTTTTGTCGAAAATCAGCCGTTTTTGCTCGAACATTAAATACCTCCAAATGGTATTTAATTAACTTCCCGAGCCCCTGGAAGCATGAAAATCACTTTAAACATGCTAATTTTAGCTCTAACACTGATGATCCACCTACAAATGTGAACTGACGTTCAAAAATAAAACATTTGAAAACGGACCATTTTCCACATTTCTGAAGCATGACGTAATGGGGGGGTGTTATCTCTTTTGTCGAAAATCAGCCGTTTTTGCTCGAACATTAAATGCCTCCAAATGGTATTTAATTAACTTCCCGAGCCCCTGGAAGCATGAAAATCACTTTAAACATGCTAATTTTAGCTCTAACACTGATGATCCACCTACAAATGTGAACTGACGTTCAAAAATAAAACATTTGAAAACGGACCATTTTCCACATTTCTGAAGCATGACGTAATGGGGGGGTGTTATCTCTTTTGTCGAAAATCAGCCGTTTTTGCTCGAACATTAAATGCCTCCAAATGGTATTTAATTAACTTCCCGGGGTGAAGAAACCCTTTTTGAGAACTCAGAGTGAGTAAATTGGCCATTTTCATGCACTTTTAACCATTCCATAAATCTTGTGTTTTGGGCCCCTGGAAGCATGAAAATCACTTTAAACATGCTAATTTTAGCTCTAACACTGATGATCCACCTACAAATGTGAACTGACGTTCAAAAATAAAACATTTGAAAACGGACCATTTTCCACATTTCTGAAGCATGACGTAATGGGGGGGTGTTATCTCTTTTGTCGAAAATCAGCCGTTTTTGCTCGAACATTAAATGCCTCCAAATGGTATTTAATTAACTTCCCGGGGTGAAGAAACCCTTTTTGAGAACTCAGAGTGAGTAAATTGGCCATTTTCATGCACTTTTAACCATTCCATAAATCTTGTGTTTTGGGCCCCTGGAAGCATGAAAATCACTTTAAACATGCTAATTTTAGCTCTAACACTGATGATCCACCTACAAATGTGAACTGACGTTCAAAAATAAAACATTTGAAAACGGACCATTTTCCACATTTCTGAAGCATGACGTAATGGGGGGGTGTTATCTCTTTTGTCGAAAATCAGCCGTTTTTGCTCGAACATTAAATGCCTCCAAATGGTATTTAATTAACTTCCCGAGCCCCTGGAAGCATGAAAATCACTTTAAACATGCTAATTTTAGCTCTAACACTGATGATCCACCTACAAATGTGAACTGACGTTCAAAAATAAAACATTTGAAAACGGACCATTTTCCACATTTCTGAAGCATGACGTAATGGGGGGGTGTTATCTCTTTTGTCGAAAATCAGCCGTTTTTGCTCGAACATTAAATGCCTCCAAATGGTATTTAATTAACTTCCCGGGGTGAAGAAACCCTTTTTGAGAACTCAGAGTGAGTAAATTGGCCATTTTCATGCACTTTTAACCATTCCATAAATCTTGTGTTTTGGGCCCCTGGAAGCATGAAAATCACTTTAAACATGCTAATTTTAGCTCTAACACTGATGATCCACCTACAAATGTGAACTGACGTTCAAAAATAAAACATTTGAAAACGGACCATTTTCCACATTTCTGAAGCATGACGTAATGGGGGGGTGTTATCTCTTTTGTCGAAAATCAGCCGTTTTTGCTCGAACATTAAATGCCTCCAAATGGTATTTAATTAACTTCCCGAGCCCCTGGAAGCATGAAAATCACTTTAAACATGCTAATTTTAGCTCTAACACTAATGATCCACCTACAAATGTGAACTGACGTTCAAAAATAAAACATTTGAAAACGGACCATTTTCCGCATTTCTGAAGCATGACGTAATGGGGGGGTGTTATCTCTTTTGTCGAAAATCAGCCGTTTTTGCTCGAACATTAAATGCCTCCAAATGGTATTTAATTAACTTCCCGAGCCCCTGGAAGCATGAAAATCACTTTAAACATGCTAATTTTAGCTCTAACACTAATGATCCACCTACAAATGTGAACTGACGTTCAAAAATAAAACATTTGAAAACGGACCATTTTCCACATTTCTGAAGCATGACGTAATGGGGGGGTGTTATCTCTTTTGTCGAAAATCAGCCGTTTTTGCTCGAACATTAAATACCTCCAAATGGTATTTAATTAACTTCCCGAGCCCCTGGAAGCATGAAAATCACTTTAAACATGCTAATTTTAGCTCTAACACTGATGATCCACCTACAAATGTGAACTGACGTTCAAAAATAAAACATTTGAAAACGGACCATTTTCCACATTTCTGAAGCATGACGTAATGGGGGGGTGTTATCTCTTTTGTCGAAAATCAGCTGTTTTTGCTCGAACATTAAATGCCTCCAAATGGTAATTAATTAACTTCCCGGGGTGAAGAAACCCTTTTTGAGAACTCAGAGTGAGTAAATTGGCCATTTTCATGCACTTTTAACCATTCCATAAATCTTGTGTTTTGGGCCCCTGGAAGCATGAAAATCACTTTAAACATGCTAATTTTAGCTCTAACACTGATGATCCACCTACAAATGTGAACTGACGTTCAAAAATAAAACATTTGAAAACGGACCATTTTCCACATTTCTGAAGCATGACGTAATGGGGGGGTGTTATCTCTTTTGTCGAAAATCAGCCGTTTTTGCTCGAACATTAAATGCCTCCAAATGGTATTTAATTAACTTCCCGAGCCCCTGGAAGCATGAAAATCACTTTAAACATGCTAATTTTAGCTCTAACACTGATGATCCACCTACAAATGTGAACTGACGTTCAAAAATAAAACATTTGAAAACGGACCATTTTCCACATTTCTGAAGCATGACGTAATGGGGGGGTGTTATCTCTTTTGTCGAAAATCAGCCGTTTTTGCTCGAACATTAAATGCCTCCAAATGGTATTTAATTAACTTCCCGAGCCCCTGGAAGCATGAAAATCACTTTAAACATGCTAATTTTAGCTCTAACACTAATGATCCACCTACAAATGTGAACTGACGTTCAAAAATAAAACATTTGAAAACGGACCATTTTCCACATTTCTGAAGCATGACGTAATGGGGGGGTGTTATCTCTTTTGTCGAAAATCAGCCGTTTTTGCTCGAACATTAAATACCTCCAAATGGTATTTAATTAACTTCCCGAGCCCCTGGAAGCATGAAAATCACTTTAAACATGCTAATTTTAGCTCTAACACTGATGATCCACCTACAAATGTGAACTGACGTTCAAAAATAAAACATTTGAAAACGGACCATTTTCCACATTTCTGAAGCATGACGTAATGGGGGGGTGTTATCTCTTTTGTCGAAAATCAGCTGTTTTTGCTCGAACATTAAATGCCTCCAAATGGTATTTAATTAACTTCCCGGGGTGAAGAAACCCTTTTTGAGAACTCAGAGTGAGTAAATTGGCCATTTTCATGCACTTTTAACCATTCCATAAATCTTGTGTTTTGGGCCCCTGGAAGCATGAAAATCACTTTAAACATGCTAATTTTAGCTCTAACACTGATGATCCACCTACAAATGTGAACTGACGTTCAAAAATAAAACATTTGAAAACGGACCATTTTCCACATTTCTGAAGCATGACGTAATGGGGGGGTGTTATCTCTTTTGTCGAAAATCAGCCGTTTTTGCTCGAACATTAAATGCCTCCAAATGGTATTTAATTAACTTCCCGGGGTGAAGAAACCCTTTTTGAGAACTCAGAGTGAGTAAATTGGCCATTTTCATGCACTTTTAACCATTCCATAAATCTTGTGTTTTGGGCCCCTGGAAGCATGAAAATCACTTTAAACATGCTAATTTTAGCTCTAACACTGATGATCCACCTACAAATGTGAACTGACGTTCAAAAATAAAACATTTAAAAACGGACCATTTTCCACATTTCTGAAGCATGACGTAATGGGGGGTGTTATCTCTTTTGTCGAAAATCAGCCGTTTTTGCTCGAACATTAAATGCCTCCAAATGGTATTTAATTAACTTCCCGGGGTGAAGAAACCCTTTTTGAGAACTCAGAGTGAGTAAATTGGCCATTTTCATGCACTTTTAACCATTCCATAAATCTTGTGTTTTGGGCCCCTGGAAGCATGAAAATCACTTTAAACATGCTAATTTTAGCTCTAACACTGATGATCCACCTACAAATGTGAACTGACGTTCAAAAATAAAACATTTGAAAACGGACCATTTTCCACATTTCTGAAGCATGACGTAATGGGAGGGTGTTATCTCTTTTGTCGAAAATCAGCCGTTTTTGCTCGAACATTAAATGCCTCCAAATGGTATTTAATTAACTTCCCGGGGTGAAGAAACCCTTTTTGAGAACTCAGAGTGAGTAAATTGGCCATTTTCATGCACTTTTAACCATTCCATAAATCTTGTGTTTTGGGCCCCTGGAAGCATGAAAATCACTTTCAACATGCTAATTTTAGCTCTAACACTGATGATCCACCTACAAATGTGAACTGACGTTCAAAAATAAAACATTTGAAAACGGACCATTTTCCACATTTCTGAAGCATGACGTAATGGGGGGGTGTTATCTCTTTTGTCGAAAATCAGCCGTTTTTGCTCGAACATTAAATGCCTCCAAATGGTATTTAATTAACTTCCTGAGCCCCTGGAAGCATGAAAATCACTTTAAACATGCTAATTTTAGCTCTAACACTGATGATCCACCTACAAATGTGAACTGACGTTCAAAAATAAAACATTTGAAAACGGACCATTTTCCACATTTCTGAAGCATGACGTAATGGGGGGGTGTTATCTCTTTTGTCGAAAATCAGCCGTTTTTGCTCGAACATTAAATGCCTCCAAATGGTATTTAATTAACTTCCCGGGGTGAAGAAACCCTTTTTGAGAACTCAGAGTGAGTAAATTGGCCATTTTCATGCACTTTTAACCATTCCATAAATCTTGTGTTTTGGGCCCCTGGAAGCATGAAAATCACTTTAAACATGCTAATTTTAGCTCTAACACTGATGATCCACCTACAAATGTGAACTGACGTTCAAAAATAAAACATTTGAAAACGGACCATTTTCCACATTTCTGAAGCATGACGTAATGGGGGGGTGTTATCTCTTTTGTCGAAAATCAGCCGTTTTTGCTCGAACATTAAATGCCTCCAAATGGTATTTAATTAACTTCCCGAGCCCCTGGAAGCATGAAAATCACTTTAAACATGCTAATTTTAGCTCTAACACTAATGATCCACCTACAAATGTGAACTGACGTTCAAAAATAAAACATTTGAAAACGGACCATTTTCCACATTTCTGAAGCATGACGTAATGGGGGGGTGTTATCTCTTTTGTCGAAAATCAGCCGTTTTTGCTCGAACATTAAATACCTCCAAATGGTATTTAATTAACTTCCCGAGCCCCTGGAAGCATGAAAATCACTTTAAACATGCTAATTTTAGCTCTAACACTGATGATCCACCTACAAATGTGAACTGACGTTCAAAAATAAAACATTTGAAAACGGACCATTTTCCACATTTCTGAAGCATGACGTAATGGGGGGGTGTTATCTCTTTTGTCGAAAATCAGCTGTTTTTGCTCGAACATTAAATGCCTCCAAATGGTAATTAATTAACTTCCCGGGGTGAAGAAACCCTTTTTGAGAACTCAGAGTGAGTAAATTGGCCATTTTCATGCACTTTTAACCATTCCATAAATCTTGTGTTTTGGGCCCCTGGAAGCATGAAAATCACTTTAAACATGCTAATTTTAGCTCTAACACTGATGATCCACCTACAAATGTGAACTGACGTTCAAAAATAAAACATTTGAAAACGGACCATTTTCCACATTTCTGAAGCATGACGTAATGGGGGGGTGTTATCTCTTTTGTCGAAAATCAGCCGTTTTTGCTCGAACATTAAATGCCTCCAAATGGTATTTAATTAACTTCCCGAGCCCCTGGAAGCATGAAAATCACTTTAAACATGCTAATTTTAGCTCTAACACTGATGATCCACCTACAAATGTGAACTGACGTTCAAAAATAAAACATTTGAAAACGGACCATTTTCCACATTTCTGAAGCATGACGTAATGGGGGGGTGTTATCTCTTTTGTCGAAAATCAGCCGTTTTTGCTCGAACATTAAATGCCTCCAAATGGTATTTAATTAACTTCCCGGGTGAAGAAACCCTTTTTGAGAACTCAGAGTGAGTAAATTGGCCATTTTCATGCACTTTTAACCATTCCATAAATCTTGTGTTTTGGGCCCCTGGAAGCATGAAAATCACTTTAAACATGCTAATTTTAGCTCTAACACTGATGATCCACCTACAAATGTGAACTGACGTTCAAAAATAAAACATTTGAAAACGGACCATTTTCCACATTTCTGAAGCATGACGTAATGGGGGGGTGTTATCTCTTTTGTCGAAAATCAGCCGTTTTTGCTCGAACATTAAATGCCTCCAAATGGTATTTAATTAACTTCCCGAGCCCCTGGAAGCATGAAAATCACTTTAAACATGCTAATTTTAGCTCTAACACTAATGATCCACCTACAAATGTGAACTGACGTTCAAAAATAAAACATTTGAAAACGGACCATTTTCCACATTTCTGAAGCATGACGTAATGGGGGGGTGTTATCTCTTTTGTCGAAAATCAGCCGTTTTTGCTCGAACATTAAATACCTCCAAATGGTATTTAATTAACTTCCCGAGCCCCTGGAAGCATGAAAATCACTTTAAACATGCTAATTTTAGCTCTAACACTGATGATCCACCTACAAATGTGAACTGACGTTCAAAAATAAAACATTTGAAAACGGACCATTTTCCACATTTCTGAAGCATGACGTAATGGGGGGGTGTTATCTCTTTTGTCGAAAATCAGCTGTTTTTGCTCGAACATTAAATGCCTCCAAATGGTAATTAATTAACTTCCCGGGGTGAAGAAACCCTTTTTGAGAACTCAGAGTGAGTAAATTGGCCATTTTCATGCACTTTTAACCATTCCATAAATCTTGTGTTTTGGGCCCCTGGAAGCATGAAAATCACTTTAAACATGCTAATTTTAGCTCTAACACTGATGATCCACCTACAAATGTGAACTGACGTTCAAAAATAAAACATTTGAAAACGGACCATTTTCCACATTTTTGAAGCATGACGTAATGGGGGGGTGTTATCTCTTTTGTCGAAAATCAGCCGTTTTTGCTCGAACATTAAATGCCTCCAAATGGTATTTAATTAACTTCCCGAGCCCCTGGAAGCATGAAAATCACTTTAAACATGCTAATTTTAGCTCTAACACTGATGATCCACCTACAAATGTGAACTGACGTTCAAAAATAAAACATTTGAAAACGGACCATTTTCCACATTTCTGAAGCATGACGTAATGGGGGGGTGTTATCTCTTTTGTCGAAAATCAGCCGTTTTTGCTCGAACATTAAATGCCTCCAAATGGTATTTAATTAACTTCCCGGGGTGAAGAAACCCTTTTTGAGAACTCAGAGTGAGTAAATTGGCCATTTTCATGCACTTTTAACCATTCCATAAATCTTGTGTTTTGGGCCCCTGGAAGCATGAAAATCACTTTAAACATGCTAATTTTAGCTCTAACACTGATGATCCACCTACAAATGTGAACTGACGTTCAAAAATAAAACATTTGAAAACGGACCATTTTCCACATTTCTGAAGCATGACGTAATGGGGGGGTGTTATCTCTTTTGTCGAAAATCAGCTGTTTTTGCTCGAACATTAAATGCCTCCAAATGGTAATTAATTAACTTCCCGGGGTGAAGAAACCCTTTTTGAGAACTCAGAGTGAGTAAATTGGCCATTTTCATGCACTTTTAACCATTCCATAAATCTTGTGTTTTGGGCCCCTGGAAGCATGAAAATCACTTTAAACATGCTAATTTTAGCTCTAACACTGATGATCCACCTACAAATGTGAACTGACGTTCAAAAATAAAACATTTGAAAACGGACCATTTTCCACATTTCTGAAGCATGACGTAATGGGGGGGTGTTATCTCTTTTGTCGAAAATCAGCCGTTTTTGCTCGAACATTAAATGCCTCCAAATGGTATTTAATTAACTTTCCGAGCCCCTGGAAGCATGAAAATCACTTTAAACATGCTAATTTTAGCTCTAACACTGATGATCCACCTACAAATGTGAACTGACGTTCAAAAATAAAACATTTGAAAACGGACCATTTTCCACATTTCTGAAGCATGACGTAATGGGGGGGTGTTATCTCTTTTGTCGAAAATCAGCCGTTTTTGCTCGAACATTAAATGCCTCCAAATGGTATTTAATTAACTTCCCGGGGTGAAGAAACCCTTTTTGAGAACTCAGAGTGAGTAAATTGGCCATTTTCATGCACTTTTAACCATTCCATAAATCTTGTGTTTTGGGCCCCTGGAAGCATGAAAATCACTTTAAACATGCTAATTTTAGCTCTAACACTGATGATCCACCTACAAATGTGAACTGACGTTCAAAAATAAAACATTTGAAAACGGACCATTTTCCACATTTCTGAAGCATGACGTAATGGGGGGGTGTTATCTCTTTTGTCGAAAATCAGCCGTTTTTGCTCGAACATTAAATGCCTCCAAATGGTATTTAATTAACTTCCCGAGCACCTGGAAGCATGAAAATCACTTTAAACATGCTAATTTTAGCTCTAACACTAATGATCCACCTACAAATGTGAACTGACGTTCAAAAATAAAACATTTGAAAACGGACCATTTTCCACATTTCTGAAGCATGACGTAATGGGGGGGTGTTATCTCTTTTGTCGAAAATCAGCCGTTTTTGCTCGAACATTAAATACCTCCAAATGGTATTTAATTAACTTCCCGAGCCCCTGGAAGCATGAAAATCACTTTAAACATGCTAATTTTAGCTCTAACACTGATGATCCACCTACAAATGTGAACTGACGTTCAAAAATAAAACATTTGAAAACGGACCATTTTCCACATTTCTGAAGCATGACGTAATGGGGGGGTGTTATCTCTTTTGTCGAAAATCAGCTGTTTTTGCTCGAACATTAAATGCCTCCAAATGGTAATTAATTAACTTCCCGGGGTGAAGAAACCCTTTTTGAGAACTCAGAGTGAGTAAATTGGCCATTTTCATGCACTTTTAACCATTCCATAAATCTTGTGTTTTGGGCCCCTGGAAGCATGAAAATCACTTTAAACATGCTAATTTTAGCTCTAACACTGATGATCCACCTACAAATGTGAACTGACGTTCAAAAATAAAACATTTGAAAACGGACCATTTTCCACATTTCTGAAGCATGACGTAATGGGGGGGTGTTATCTCTTTTGTCGAAAATCAGCCGTTTTTGCTCGAACATTAAATGCCTCCAAATGGTATTTAATTAACTTCCCGAGCCCCTGGAAGCATGAAAATCACTTTAAACATGCTAATTTTAGCTCTAACACTGATGATCCACCTACAAATGTGAACTGACGTTCAAAAATAAAACATTTGAAAACGGACCATTTTCCACATTTCTGAAGCATGACGTAATGGGGGGGTGTTATCTCTTTTGTCGAAAATCAGCCGTTTTTGCTCGAACATTAAATGCCTCCAAATGGTATTTAATTAACTTCCCGGGGTGAAGAAACCCTTTTTGAGAACTCAGAGTGAGTAAATTGGCCATTTTCATGCACTTTTAACCATTCCATAAATCTTGTGTTTTGGGCCCCTGGAAGCATGAAAATCACTTTAAACATGCTAATTTTAGCTCTAACACTGATGATCCACCTACAAATGTGAACTGACGTTCAAAAATAAAACATTTGAAAACGGACCATTTTCCACATTTCTGAAGCATGACGTAATGGGGGGGTGTTATCTCTTTTGTCGAAAATCAGCCGTTTTTGCTCGAACATTAAATGCCTCCAAATGGTATTTAATTAACTTCCCGAGCCCCTGGAAGCATGAAAATCACTTTAAACATGCTAATTTTAGCTCTAACACTAATGATCCACCTACAAATGTGAACTGACGTTCAAAAATAAAACATTTGAAAACGGACCATTTTCCACATTTCTGAAGCATGACGTAATGGGGGGGTGTTATCTCTTTTGTCGAAAATCAGCCGTTTTTGCTCGAACATTAAATGCCTCCAAATGGTATTTAATTAACTTCCCGAGCCCCTGGAAGCATGAAAATCACTTTAAACATGCTAATTTTAGCTCTAACACTAATGATCCACCTACAAATGTGAACTGACGTTCAAAAATAAAACATTTGAAAACGGACCATTTTCCACATTTCTGAAGCATGACGTAATGGGGGGGTGTTATCTCTTTTGTCGAAAATCAGCCGTTTTTGCTCGAACATTAAATACCTCCAAATGGTATTTAATTAACTTCCCGAGCCCCTGGAAGCATGAAAATCACTTTAAACATGCTAATTTTAGCTCTAACACTGATGATCCACCTACAAATGTGAACTGACGTTCAAAAATAAAACATTTGAAAACGGACCATTTTCCACATTTCTGAAGCATGACGTAATGGGGGGGTGTTATCTCTTTTGTCGAAAATCAGCTGTTTTTGCTCGAACATTAAATGCCTCCAAATGGTAATTAATTAACTTCCCGGGGTGAAGAAACCCTTTTTGAGAACTCAGAGTGAGTAAATTGGCCATTTTCATGCACTTTTAACCATTCCATAAATCTTGTGTTTTGGGCCCCTGGAAGCATGAAAATCACTTTAAACATGCTAATTTTAGCTCTAACACTGATGATCCACCTACAAATGTGAACTGACGTTCAAAAATAAAACATTTGAAAACGGACCATTTTCCACATTTCTGAAGCATGACGTAATGGGGGGGTGTTATCTCTTTTGTCGAAAATCAGCCGTTTTTGCTCGAACATTAAATGCCTCCAAATGGTATTTAATTAACTTCCCGAGCCCCTGGAAGCATGAAAATCACTTTAAACATGCTAATTTTAGCTCTAACACTGATGATCCACCTACAAATGTGAACTGACGTTCAAAAATAAAACATTTGAAAACGGACCATTTTCCACATTTCTGAAGCATGACGTAATGGGGGGGTGTTATCTCTTTTGTCGAAAATCAGCCGTTTTTGCTCGAACATTAAATGCCTCCAAATGGTATTTAATTAACTTCCCGGGGTGAAGAAACCCTTTTTGAGAACTCAGAGTGAGTAAATTGGCCATTTTCATGCACTTTTAACCATTCCATAAATCTTGTGTTTTGGGCCCCTGGAAGCATGAAAATCACTTTAAACATGCTAATTTTAGCTCTAACACTGATGATCCACCTACAAATGTGAACTGACGTTCAAAAATAAAACATTTGAAAACGGACCATTTTCCACATTTCTGAAGCATGACGTAATGGGGGGGTGTTATCTCTTTTGTCGAAAATCAGCCGTTTTTGCTCGAACATTAAATGCCTCCAAATGGTATTTAATTAACTTCCCGAGCCCCTGGAAGCATGAAAATCACTTTAAACATGCTAATTTTAGCTCTAACACTAATGATCCACCTACAAATGTGAACTGACGTTCAAAAATAAAACATTTGAAAACGGACCATTTTCCACATTTCTGAAGCATGACGTAATGGGGGGGTGTTATCTCTTTTGTCGAAAATCAGCCGTTTTTGCTCGAACATTAAATACCTCCAAATGGTATTTAATTAACTTCCCGAGCCCCTGGAAGCATGAAAATCACTTTAAACATGCTAATTTTAGCTCTAACACTGATGATCCACCTACAAATGTGAACTGACGTTCAAAAATAAAACATTTGAAAACGGACCATTTTCCACATTTCTGAAGCATGACGTAATGGGGGGGTGTTATCTCTTTTGTCGAAAATCAGCTGTTTTTGCTCGAACATTAAATGCCTCCAAATGGTATTTAATTAACTTCCCGGGGTGAAGAAACCCTTTTTGAGAACTCAGAGTGAGTAAATTGGCCATTTTCATGCACTTTTAACCATTCCATAAATCTTGTGTTTTGGGCCCCTGGAAGCATGAAAATCACTTTAAACATGCTAATTTTAGCTCTAACACTGATGATCCACCTACAAATGTGAACTGACGTTCAAAAATAAAACATTTGAAAACGGACCATTTTCCACATTTCTGAAGCATGACGTAATGGGGGGGTGTTATCTCTTTTGTCGAAAATCAGCCGTTTTTGCTCGAACATTAAATGCCTCCAAATGGTATTTAATTAACTTCCCGGGGTGAAGAAACCCTTTTTGAGAACTCAGAGTGAGTAAATTGGCCATTTTCATGCACTTTTAACCATTCCATAAATCTTGTGTTTTGGGCCCCTGGAAGCATGAAAATCACTTTAAACATGCTAATTTTAGCTCTAACACTGATGATCCACCTACAAATGTGAACTGACGTTCAAAAATAAAACATTTAAAAACGGACCATTTTCCACATTTCTGAAGCATGACGTAATGGGGGGTGTTATCTCTTTTGTCGAAAATCAGCCGTTTTTGCTCGAACATTAAATGCCTCCAAATGGTATTTAATTAACTTCCCGGGGTGAAGAAACCCTTTTTGAGAACTCAGAGTGAGTAAATTGGCCATTTTCATGCACTTTTAACCATTCCATAAATCTTGTGTTTTGGGCCCCTGGAAGCATGAAAATCACTTTAAACATGCTAATTTTAGCTCTAACACTGATGATCCACCTACAAATGTGAACTGACGTTCAAAAATAAAACATTTGAAAACGGACCATTTTCCACATTTCTGAAGCATGACGTAATGGGAGGGTGTTATCTCTTTTGTCGAAAATCAGCCGTTTTTGCTCGAACATTAAATGCCTCCAAATGGTATTTAATTAACTTCCCGGGGTGAAGAAACCCTTTTTGAGAACTCAGAGTGAGTAAATTGGCCATTTTCATGCACTTTTAACCATTCCATAAATCTTGTGTTTTGGGCCCCTGGAAGCATGAAAATCACTTTCAACATGCTAATTTTAGCTCTAACACTGATGATCCACCTACAAATGTGAACTGACGTTCAAAAATAAAACATTTGAAAACGGACCATTTTCCACATTTCTGAAGCATGACGTAATGGGGGGGTGTTATCTCTTTTGTCGAAAATCAGCCGTTTTTGCTCGAACATTAAATGCCTCCAAATGGTATTTAATTAACTTCCTGAGCCCCTGGAAGCATGAAAATCACTTTAAACATGCTAATTTTAGCTCTAACACTGATGATCCACCTACAAATGTGAACTGACGTTCAAAAATAAAACATTTGAAAACGGACCATTTTCCACATTTCTGAAGCATGACGTAATGGGGGGGTGTTATCTCTTTTGTCGAAAATCAGCCGTTTTTGCTCGAACATTAAATGCCTCCAAATGGTATTTAATTAACTTCCCGGGGTGAAGAAACCCTTTTTGAGAACTCAGAGTGAGTAAATTGGCCATTTTCATGCACTTTTAACCATTCCATAAATCTTGTGTTTTGGGCCCCTGGAAGCATGAAAATCACTTTAAACATGCTAATTTTAGCTCTAACACTGATGATCCACCTACAAATGTGAACTGACGTTCAAAAATAAAACATTTGAAAACGGACCATTTTCCACATTTCTGAAGCATGACGTAATGGGGGGGTGTTATCTCTTTTGTCGAAAATCAGCCGTTTTTGCTCGAACATTAAATGCCTCCAAATGGTATTTAATTAACTTCCCGAGCCCCTGGAAGCATGAAAATCACTTTAAACATGCTAATTTTAGCTCTAACACTAATGATCCACCTACAAATGTGAACTGACGTTCAAAAATAAAACATTTGAAAACGGACCATTTTCCACATTTCTGAAGCATGACGTAATGGGGGGGTGTTATCTCTTTTGTCGAAAATCAGCCGTTTTTGCTCGAACATTAAATACCTCCAAATGGTATTTAATTAACTTCCCGAGCCCCTGGAAGCATGAAAATCACTTTAAACATGCTAATTTTAGCTCTAACACTGATGATCCACCTACAAATGTGAACTGACGTTCAAAAATAAAACATTTGAAAACGGACCATTTTCCACATTTCTGAAGCATGACGTAATGGGGGGGTGTTATCTCTTTTGTCGAAAATCAGCTGTTTTTGCTCGAACATTAAATGCCTCCAAATGGTATTTAATTAACTTCCCGAGCCCCTGGAAGCATGAAAATCACTTTAAACATGCTAATTTTAGCTCTAACACTGATGATCCACCTACAAATGTGAACTGACGTTCAAAAATAAAACATTTGAAAACGGACCATTTTCCACATTTCTGAAGCATGACGTAATGGGGGGGTGTTATCTCTTTTGTCGAAAATCAGCCGTTTTTGCTCGAACATTAAATGCCTCCAAATGGTATTTAATTAACTTCCCGGGTGAAGAAACCCTTTTTGAGAACTCAGAGTGAGTAAATTGGCCATTTTCATGCACTTTTAACCATTCCATAAATCTTGTGTTTTGGGCCCCTGGAAGCATGAAAATCACTTTAAACATGCTAATTTTAGCTCTAACACTGATGATCCACCTACAAATGTGAACTGACGTTCAAAAATAAAACATTTGAAAACGGACCATTTTCCACATTTCTGAAGCATGACGTAATGGGGGGGTGTTATCTCTTTTGTCGAAAATCAGCCGTTTTTGCTCGAACATTAAATGCCTCCAAATGGTATTTAATTAACTTCCCGAGCCCCTGGAAGCATGAAAATCACTTTGAACATGCTAATTTTAGCTCTAACACTAATGATCCACCTACAAATGTGAACTGACGTTCAAAAATAAAACATTTGAAAACGGACCATTTTCCACATTTCTGAAGCATGACGTAATGGGGGGGTGTTATCTCTTTTGTCGAAAATCAGCTGTTTTTGCTCGAACATTAAATGCCTCCAAATGGTATTTAATTAACTTCCCGGGGTGAAGAAACCCTTTTTGAGAACTCAGAGTGAGTAAATTGGCCATTTTCATGCACTTTTAACCATTCCATAAATCTTGTGTTTTGGGCCCCTGGAAGCATGAAAATCACTTTAAACATGCTAATTTTAGCTCTAACACTGATGATCCACTACAAATGTGAACTGACGTTCAAAAATAAAACATTTGAAAACGGACCATTTTCCACATTTCTGAAGCATGACGTAATGGGGGGGTGTTATCTCTTTTGTCGAAAATCAGCCGTTTTTGCTCGAACATTAAATGCCTCCAAATGGTATTTAATTAACTTCCCGGGGTGAAGAAACCCTTTTTGAGAACTCAGAGTGAGTAAATTGGCCATTTTCATGCACTTTTAACCATTCCATAAATCTTGTGTTTTGGGCCCCTGGAAGCATGAAAATCACTTTAAACATGCTAATTTTAGCTCTAACACTGATGATCCACCTACAAATGTGAACTGACGTTCAAAAATAAAACATTTAAAAACGGACCATTTTCCACATTTCTGAAGCATGACGTAATGGGGGGGTGTTATCTCTTTTGTCGAAAATCAGCCGTTTTTGCTCGAACATTAAATGCCTCCAAATGGTATTTAATTAACTTCCCGGGGTGAAGAAACCCTTTTTGAGAACTCAGAGTGAGTAAATTGGCCATTTTCATGCACTTTTAACCATTCCATAAATCTTGTGTTTTGGGCCCCTGGAAGCATGAAAATCACTTTAAACATGCTAATTTTAGCTCTAACACTGATGATCCACCTACAAATGTGAACTGACGTTCAAAAATAAAACATTTGAAAACGGACCATTTTCCACATTTCTGAAGCATGACGTAATGGGAGGGTGTTATCTCTTTTGTCGAAAATCAGCCGTTTTTGCTCGAACATTAAATGCCTCCAAATGGTATTTAATTAACTTCCCGGGGTGAAGAAACCCTTTTTGAGAACTCAGAGTGAGTAAATTGGCCATTTTCATGCACTTTTAACCATTCCATAAATCTTGTGTTTTGGGCCCCTGGAAGCATGAAAATCACTTTAAACATGCTAATTTTAGCTCTAACACAGATGATCCACCTACAAATGTGAACTGACGTTCAAAAATAAAACATTTGAAAACGGACCATTTTCCACATTTCTGAAGCATGACGTAATGGGGGGGTGTTATCTCTTTTGTCGAAAATCAGCCGTTTTTGCTCGAACATTAAATGCCTCCAAATGGTATTTAATTAACTTCCCGAGCCCCTGGAAGCATGAAAATCACTTTAAACATGCTAATTTTAGCTCTAACACTGATGATCCACCTACAAATGTGAACTGACGTTCAAAAATAAAACATTTGAAAACGGACCATTTTCCACATTTCTGAAGCATGACGTAATGGGGGGGTGTTATCTCTTTTGTCGAAAATCAGCCGTTTTTGCTCGAACATTAAATGCCTCCAAATGGTATTTAATTAACTTCCCGGGGTGAAGAAACCCTTTTTGAGAACTCAGAGTGAGTAAATTGGCCATTTTCATGCACTTTTAACCATTCCATAAATCTTGTGTTTTGGGCCCCTGGAAGCATGAAAATCACTTTAAACATGCTAATTTTAGCTCTAACACTGATGATCCACCTACAAATGTGAACTGACGTTCAAAAATAAAACATTTGAAAACGGACCATTTTCCACATTTCTGAAGCATGACGTAATGGGGGGGTGTTATCTCTTTTGTCGAAAATCAGCCGTTTTTGCTCGAACATTAAATGCCTCCAAATGGTATTTAATTAACTTCCCGAGCCCCTGGAAGCATGAAAATCACTTTAAACATGCTAATTTTAGCTCTAACACTGATGATCCACCTACAAATGTGAACTGACGTTCAAAAATAAAACATTTGAAAACGGACCATTTTCCACATTTCTGAAGCATGACGTAATGGGGGGGTGTTATCTCTTTTGTCGAAAATCAGCCGTTTTTGCTCGAACATTAAATGCCTCCAAATGGTATTTAATTAACTTCCCGAGCCCCTGGAAGCATGAAAATCACTTTAAACATGCTAATTTTAGCTCTAACACTGATGATCCACCTACAAATGTGAACTGACGTTCAAAAATAAAACATTTGAAAACGGACCATTTTCCACATTTCTGAAGCATGACGTAATGGGGGGGTGTTATCTCTTTTTTCGAAAATCAGCCGTTTTTGCTCGAACATTAAATGCCTCCAAATGGTATTTAATTAACTTCCCGGGGTGAAGAAACCCTTTTTGAGAACTCAGAGTGAGTAAATTGGCCATTTTCATGCACTTTTAACCATTCCATAAATCTTGTGTTTTGGGCCCCTGGAAGCATGAAAATCACTTTAAACATGCTAGTTTTAGCTCTAACACTGATGATCCACCTACAAATGTGAACTGACGTTCAAAAATAAAACATTTGAAAACGGACCATTTTCCACATTTCTGAAGCATGACGTAATGGGGGGGTGTTATCTCTTTTGTCGAAAATCAGCCGTTTTTGCTCGAACATTAAATGCCTCCAAATGGTATTTAATTAACTTCCCGAGCCCCTGGAAGCATGAAAATCACTTTAAACATGCTAATTTTAGCTCTAACACTGATGATCCACCTACAAATGTGAACTGACGTTCAAAAATAAAACATTTGAAAACGGACCATTTTCCACATTTCTGAAGCATGACGTAATGGGGGGGTGTTATCTCTTTTGTCGAAAATCAGCCGTTTTTGCTCGAACATTAAATGCCTCCAAATGGTATTTAATTAACTTCCCGGGGTGAAGAAACCCTTTTTGAGAACTCAGAGTGAGTAAATTGGCCATTTTCATGCACTTTTAACCATTCCATAAATCTTGTGTTTTGGGCCCCTGGAAGCATGAAAATCACTTTAAACATGCTAATTTTAGCTCTAACACTGATGATCCACCTACAAATGTGAACTGACGTTCAAAAATAAAACATTTGAAAACGGACCATTTTCCACATTTCTGAAGCATGACGTAATGGGGGGGTGTTATCTCTTTTGTCGAAAATCAGCCGTTTTTGCTCGAACATTAAATGCCTCCAAATGGTATTTAATTAACTTCCCGGGGTGAAGAAACCCTTTTTGAGAACTCAGAGTGAGTAAATTGGCCATTTTCATGCACTTTTAACCATTCCATAAATCTTGTGTTTTGGGCCCCTGGAAGCATGAAAATCACTTTAAACATGCTAATTTTAGCTCTAACACTGATGATCCACCTACAAATGTGAACTGACGTTCAAAAATAAAACATTTGAAAACGGACCATTTTCCACATTTCTGAAGCATGACGTAATGGGGGGGTGTTATCTCTTTTGTCGAAAATCAGCCGTTTTTGCTCGAACATTAAATGCCTCCAAATGGTATTTAATTAACTTCCCGAGCCCCTGGAAGCATGAAAATCACTTTAAACATGCTAATTTTAGCTCTAACACTGATGATCCACCTACAAATGTGAACTGACGTTCAAAAATAAAACATTTGAAAACGGACCATTTTCCACATTTCTGAAGCATGACGTAATGGGGGGGTGTTATCTCTTTTGTCGAAAATCAGCCGTTTTTGCTCGAACATTAAATGCCTCCAAATGGTATTTAATTAACTTCCCGGGGTGAAGAAACCCTTTTTGAGAACTCAGAGTGAGTAAATTGGCCATTTTCATGCACTTTTAACCATTCCATAAATCTTGTGTTTTGGGCCCCTGGAAGCATGAAAATCACTTTAAACATGCTAATTTTAGCTCTAACACTGATGATCCACCTACAAATGTGAACTGACGTTCAAAAATAAAACATTTGAAAACGGACCATTTTCCACATTTCTGAAGCATGACGTAATGGGGGGGTGTTATCTCTTTTGTCGAAAATCAGCCGTTTTTGCTCGAACATTAAATGCCTCCAAATGGTATTTAATTAACTTCCCGAGCCCCTGGAAGCATGAAAATCACTTTAAACATGCTAATTTTAGCTCTAACACTGATGATCCACCTACAAATGTGAACTGACGTTCAAAAATAAAACATTTGAAAACGGACCATTTTCCACATTTCTGAAGCATAACGTAATGGGGGGGTGTTATCTCTTTTGTCGAAAATCAGCCGTTTTTGCTCGAACATTAAATGCCTCCAAATGGTATTTAATTAACTTCCCGGGGTGAAGAAACCCTTTTTGAGAACTCAGAGTGAGTAAATTGGCCATTTTCATGCACTTTTAACCATTCCATAAATCTTGTGTTTTGGGCCCCTGGAAGCATGAAAATCACTTTAAACATGCTAATTTTAGCTCTAACACTGATGATCCACCTACAAATGTGAACTGACGTTCAAAAATAAAACATTTGAAAACGGACCATTTTCCACATTTCTGAAGCATGACGTAATGGGGGGGTGTTATCTCTTTTGTCGAAAATCAGCCGTTTTTGCTCGAACATTAAATGCCTCCAAATGGTATTTAATTAACTTCCCGGGGTGAAGAAACCCTTTTTGAGAACTCAGAGTGAGTAAATTGGCCATTTTCATGCACTTTTAACCATTCCATAAATCTTGTGTTTTGGGCCCCTGGAAGCATGAAAATCACTTTAAACATGCTAATTTTAGCTCTAACACTGATGATCCACCTACAAATGTGAACTGACGTTCAAAAATAAAACATTTGAAAACGGACCATTTTCCACATTTCTGAAGCATGACGTAATGGGGGGGTGTTATCTCTTTTGTCGAAAATCAGCCGTTTTTGCTCGAACATTAAATGCCTCCAAATGGTATTTAATTAACTTCCCGAGCCCCTGGAAGCATGAAAATCACTTTAAACATGCTAATTTTAGCTCTAACACTGATGATCCACCTACAAATGTGAACTGACGTTCAAAAATAAAACATTTGAAAACGGACCATTTTCCACATTTCTGAAGCATAACGTAATGGGGGGGTGTTATCTCTTTTGTCGAAAATCAGCATTTTTGCTCGAACATTAAATGCCTCCAAATGGTATTTAATTAACTTCCCGGGGTGAAGAAACCCTTTTTGAGAACTCAGAGTGAGTAAATTGGCCATTTTCATGCACTTTTAACCATTCCATAAATCTTGTGTTTTGGGCCCCTGGAAGCATGAAAATCACTTTAAACATGCTAATTTTAGCTCTAACACTGATGATCCACCTACAAATGTGAACTGACGTTCAAAAATAAAACATTTGAAAACGGACCATTTTCCACATTTCTGAAGCATGACGTAATGGGGGGGTGTTATCTCTTTTGTCGAAAATCAGCCGTTTTTGCTCGAACATTAAATGCCTCCAAATGGTATTTAATTAACTTCCCGAGCCCCTGGAAGCATGAAAATCACTTTAAACATGCTAATTTTAGCTCTAACACTGATGATCCACCTACAAATGTGAACTGACGTTCAAAAATAAAACATTTGAAAACGGACCATTTTCCACATTTCTGAAGCATGACGTAATGGGGGGGTGTTATCTCTTTTGTCGAAAATCAGCCGTTTTTGCTCGAACATTAAATGCCTCCAAATGGTATTTAATTAACTTCCCGGGGTGAAGAAACCCTTTTAGGGGAAAACTCAGAGTGAGTAAATTGGCCATTTTCATGCACTTTTAACCATTCCATAAATCTTGTGTTTTGGGCCCCTGGAAGCATGAAAATCACTTTAAACATGCTAATTTTAGCTCTAACACTGATGATCCACCTACAAATGTGAACTGACGTTCAAAAATAAAACATTTGAAAACGGACCATTTTCCACATTTCTGAAGCATGACGTAATGGGGGGGTGTTATCTCTTTTGTCGAAAATCAGCCGTTTTTGCTCGAACATTAAATGCCTCCAAATGGTATTTAATTAACTTCCCGAGCCCCTGGAAGCATGAAAATCACTTTAAACATGCTAATTTTAGCTCTAACACTGATGATCCACCTACAAATGTGAACTGACGTTCAAAAATAAAACATTTGAAAACGGACCATTTTCCACATTTCTGAAGCATGACGTAATGGGGGGGTGTTATCTCTTTTGTCGAAAATCAGCCGTTTTTGCTCGAACATTAAATGCCTCCAAATGGTATTTAATTAACTTCCCGAGCCCCTGGAAGCATGAAAATCACTTTAAACATGCTAATTTTAGCTCTAACACTGATGATCCACCTACAAATGTGAACTGACGTTCAAAAATAAAACATTTGAAAACGGACCATTTTCCACATTTCTGAAGCATGACGTAATGGGGGGGTGTTATCTCTTTTGTCGAAAATCAGCCGTTTTTGCTCGAACATTAAATGCCTCCAAATGGTATTTAATTAACTTCCCGAGCCCCTGGAAGCATGAAAATCACTTTAAACATGCTAATTTTAGCTCTAACACTGATGATCCACCTACAAATGTGAACTGACGTTCAAAAATAAAACATTTGAAAACGGACCATTTTCCACATTTCTGAAGCATGACGTAATGGGGGGGTGTTATCTCTTTTGTCGAAAATCAGCCGTTTTTGCTCGAACATTAAATGCCTCCAAATGGTATTTAATTAACTTCCCGGGGTGAAGAAACCCTTTTTGAGAACTCAGAGTGAGTAAATTGGCCATTTTCATGCACTTTTAACCATTCCATAAATCTTGTGTTTTGGGCCCCTGGAAGCATGAAAATCACTTTAAACATGCTAATTTTAGCTCTAACACTGATGATCCACCTACAAATGTGAACTGACGTTCAAAAATAAAACATTTGAAAACGGACCATTTTCCACATTTCTGAAGCATGACGTAATGGGGGGGTGTTATCTCTTTTGTCGAAAATCAGCCGTTTTTGCTCGAACATTAAATGCCTCCAAATGGTATTTAATTAACTTCCCGAGCCCCTGGAAGCATGAAAATCACTTTAAACATGCTAATTTTAGCTCTAACACTGATGATCCACCTACAAATGTGAACTGACGTTCAAAAATAAAACATTTGAAAACGGACCATTTTCCACATTTCTGAAGCATGACGTAATGGGGGGGTGTTATCTCTTTTGTCGAAAATCAGCCGTTTTTGCTCGAACATTAAATGCCTCCAAATGGTATTTAATTAACTTCCCGGGGTGAAGAAACCCTTTTTGAGAACTCAGAGTGAGTAAATTGGCCATTTTCATGCACTTTTAACCATTCCATAAATCTTGTGTTTTGGGCCCCTGGAAGCATGAAAATCACTTTAAACATGCTAATTTTAGCTCTAACACTGATGATCCACCTACAAATGTGAACTGACGTTCAAAAATAAAACATTTGAAAACGGACCATTTTCCACATTTCTGAAGCATGACGTAATGGGGGGGTGTTATCTCTTTTGTCGAAAATCAGCCGTTTTTGCTCGAACATTAAATGCCTCCAAATGGTATTTAATTAACTTCCCGAGCCCCTGGAAGCATGAAAATCACTTTAAACATGCTAATTTTAGCTCTAACACTGATGATCCACCTACAAATGTGAACTGACGTTCAAAAATAAAACATTTGAAAACGGACCATTTTCCACATTTCTGAAGCATGACGTAATGGGGGGGTGTTATCTCTTTTGTCGAAAATCAGCCGTTTTTGCTCGAACATTAAATGCCTCCAAATGGTATTTAATTAACTTCCCGAGCCCCTGGAAGCATGAAAATCACTTTAAACATGCTAATTTTAGCTCTAACACTGATGATCCACCTACAAATGTGAACTGACGTTCAAAAATAAAACATTTGAAAACGGACCATTTTCCACATTTCTGAAGCATGACGTAATGGGGGGGTGTTATCTCTTTTGTCGAAAATCAGCCGTTTTTGCTCGAACATTAAATGCCTCCAAATGGTATTTAATTAACTTCCCGGGGTGAAGAAACCCTTTTTGAGAACTCAGAGTGAGTAAATTGGCCATTTTCATGCACTTTTAACCATTCCATAAATCTTGTGTTTTGGGCCCTGGAAGCATGAAAATCACTTTAAACATGCTAATTTTAGCTCTAACACTGATGATCCACCTACAAATGTGAACTGACGTTCAAAAATAAAACATTTGAAAACGGACCATTTTCCACATTTCTGAAGCATGACGTAATGGGGGGGTGTTATCTCTTTTGTCGAAAATCAGCCGTTTTTGCTCGAACATTAAATGCCTCCAAATGGTATTTAATTAACTTCCCGAGCCCCTGGAAGCATGAAAATCACTTTAAACATGCTAATTTTAGCTCTAACACTGATGATCCACCTACAAATGTGAACTGACGTTCAAAAATAAAACATTTGAAAACGGACCATTTTCCACATTTCTGAAGCATGACGTAATGGGGGGGTGTTATCTCTTTTGTCGAAAATCAGCCGTTTTTGCTCGAACATTAAATGCCTCCAAATGGTATTTAATTAACTTCCCGGGGTGAAGAAACCCTTTTTGAGAACTCAGAGTGAGTAAATTGGCCATTTTCATGCACTTTTAACCATTCCATAAATCTTGTGTTTTGGGCCCCTGGAAGCATGAAAATCACTTTAAACATGCTAATTTTAGCTCTAACACTGATGATCCACCTACAAATGTGAACTGACGTTCAAAAATAAAACATTTGAAAACGGACCATTTTCCACATTTCTGAAGCATGACGTAATGGGGGGGTGTTATCTCTTTTGTCGAAAATCAGCCGTTTTTGCTCGAACATTAAATGCCTCCAAATGGTATTTAATTAACTTCCCGAGCCCCTGGAAGCATGAAAATCACTTTAAACATGCTAATTTTAGCTCTAACACTGATGATCCACCTACAAATGTGAACTGACGTTCAAAAATAAAACATTTGAAAACGGACCATTTTCCACATTTCTGAAGCATGACGTAATGGGGGGGTGTTATCTCTTTTGTCGAAAATCAGCCGTTTTTGCTCGAACATTAAATGCCTCCAAATGGTATTTAATTAACTTCCCGGGGTGAAGAAACCCTTTTTGAGAACTCAGAGTGAGTAAATTGGCCATTTTCATGCACTTTTAACCATTCCATAAATCTTGTGTTTTGGGCCCCTGGAAGCATGAAAATCACTTTAAACATGCTAATTTTAGCTCTAACACTGATGATCCACCTACAAATGTGAACTGACGTTCAAAAATAAAACATTTGAAAACGGACCATTTTCCACATTTCTGAAGCATGACGTAATGGGGGGGTGTTATCTCTTTTGTCGAAAATCAGCCGTTTTGCTCGAACATTAAATGCCTCCAAATGGTATTTAATTAACTTCCCGAGCCCCTGGAAGCATGAAAATCACTTTAAACATGCTAATTTTAGCTCTAACACTGATGATCCACCTACAAATGTGAACTGACGTTCAAAAATAAAACATTTGAAAACGGACCATTTTCCACATTTCTGAAGCATGACGTAATGGGGGGGTGTTATCTCTTTTGTCGAAAATCAGCCGTTTTTGCTCGAACATTAAATGCCTCCAAATGGTATTTAAGTAACTTCCCGAGCCCCTGGAAGCATGAAAATCACTTTAAACATGCTAATTTTAGCTCTAACACTGATGATCCACCTACAAATGTGAACTGACGTTCAAAAATAAAACATTTGAAAACGGACCATTTTCCACATTTCTGAAGCATGACGTAATGGGGGGGTGTTATCTCTTTTGTCGAAAATCAGCCGTTTTTGCTCGAACATTAAATGCCTCCAAATGGTATTTAATTAACTTCCCGGGGTGAAGAAACCCTTTTTGAGAACTCAGAGTGAGTAAATTGGCCATTTTCATGCACTTTTAACCATTCCATAAATCTTGTGTTTTGGGCCCCTGGAAGCATGAAAATCACTTTAAACATGCTAATTTTCGCTCTAACACTGATGATCCACCTACAAATGTGAACTGACGTTCAAAAATAAAACATTTGAAAACGGGACCATTTTCCACATTTCTGAAGCATGACGTAATGGGGGGGTGTTATCTCTTTTGTCGAAAATCAGCCGTTTTTGCTCGAACATTAAATGCCTCCAAATGGTATTTAATTAACTTCCCGAGCCCCTGGAAGCATGAAAATCACTTTAAACATGCTAATTTTAGCTCTAACACTAATGATCCACCTACAAATGTGAACTGACGTTCAAAAATAAAACATTTGAAAACGGACCATTTTCCACATTTCTGAAGCATGACGTAATGGGGGGGTGTTATCTCTTTTGTCGAAAATCAGCCGTTTTTGCTCGAACATTAAATACCTCCAAATGGTATTTAATTAACTTCCCGAGCCCCTGGAAGCATGAAAATCACTTTAAACATGCTAATTTTAGCTCTAACACTGATGATCCACCTACAAATGTGAACTGACGTTCAAAAATAAAACATTTGAAAACGGACCATTTTCCACATTTCTGAAGCATGACGTAATGGGGGGGTGTTATTCTTTTGTCGAAAATCAGCTGTTTTTGCTCGAACATTAAATGCCTCCAAATGGTATTTAATTAACTTCCCGGGGTGAAGAAACCCTTTTTGAGAACTCAGAGTGAGTAAATTGGCCATTTTCATGCACTTTTAACCATTCCATAAATCTTGTGTTTTGGGCCCCTGGAAGCATGAAAATCACTTTAAACATGCTAATTTTAGCTCTAACACTGATGATCCACCTACAAATGTGAACTGACGTTCAAAAATAAAACATTTGAAAACGGACCATTTTCCACATTTCTGAAGCATGACGTAATGGGGGGGGTGTTATCTCTTTTGTCGAAAATCAGCCGTTTTTGCTCGAACATTACATGCCTCCAAATGGTATTTAATTAACTTCCCGGGGTGAAGAAACCCTTTTTGAGAACTCAGAGTGAGTAAATTGGCCATTTTCATGCACTTTTAACCATTCCATAAATCTTGTGTTTTGGGCCCCTGGAAGCATGAAAATCACTTTAAACATGCTAATTTTAGCTCTAACACTGATGATCCACCTACAAATGTGAACTGACGTTCAAAAATAAAACATTTGAAAACGGACCATTTTCCACATTTCTGAAGCATGACGTAATGGGGGGGTGTTATCTCTTTTGTCGAAAATCAGCCGTTTTTGCTCGAACATTAAATGCCTCCAAATGGTATTTAATTAACTTCCCGAGCCCCTGGAAGCATGAAAATCACTTTAAACATGCTAATTTTAGCTCTAACACTAATGATCCACCTACAAATGTGAACTGACGTTCAAAAATAAAACATTTGAAAACGGACCATTTTCCACATTTCTGAAGCATGACGTAATGGGGGGGTGTTATCTCTTTTGTCGAAAATCAGCCGTTTTTGCTCGAACATTAAATACCTCCAAATGGTATTTAATTAACTTCCCGAGCCCCTGGAAGCATGAAAATCACTTTAAACATGCTAATTTTAGCTCTAACACTGATGATCCACCTACAAATGTGAACTGACGTTCAAAAATAAAACATTTGAAAACGGACCATTTTCCACATTTCTGAAGCATGACGTAATGGGGGGGTGTTATCTCTTTTGTCGAAAATCAGCTGTTTTTGCTCGAACATTAAATGCCTCCAAATGGTATTTAATTAACTTCCCGGGGTGAAGAAACCCTTTTTGAGAACTCAGAGTGAGTAAATTGGCCATTTTCATGCACTTTTAACCATTCCATAAATCTTGTGTTTTGGGCCCCTGGAAGCATGAAAATCACTTTAAACATGCTAATTTTAGCTCTAACACTGATGATCCACCTACAAATGTGAACTGACGTTCAAAAATAAAACATTTGAAAACGGACCATTTTCCACATTTCTGAAGCATGACGTAATGGGGGGGTGTTATCTCTTTAGTCGAAAATCAGCCGTTTTTGCTCGAACATTAAATGCCTCCAAATGGTATTTAATTAACTTCCCGGGGTGAAGAAACCCTTTTTGAGAACTCAGAGTGAGTAAATTGGCCATTTTCATGCACTTTTAACCATTCCATAAATCTTGTGTTTTGGGCCCCTGGAAGCATGAAAATCACTTTAAACATGCTAATTTTAGCTCTAACACTGATGATCCACCTACAAATGTGAACTGACGTTCAAAAATAAAACATTTAAAAACGGACCATTTTCCACATTTCTGAAGCATGACGTAATGGGGGGGTGTTATCTCTTTTGTCGAAAATCAGCCGTTTTTGCTCGAACATTAAATGCCTCCAAATGGTATTTAATTAACTTCCCGGGGTGAAGAAACCCTTTTTGAGAACTCAGAGTGAGTAAATTGGCCATTTTCATGCACTTTTAACCATTCCATAAATCTTGTGTTTTGGGCCCCTGGAAGCATGAAAATCACTTTAAACATGCTAATTTTAGCTCTAACACTGATGATCCACCTACAAATGTGAACTGACGTTCAAAAATAAAACATTTGAAAACGGACCATTTTCCACATTTCTGAAGCATGACGTAATGGGAGGGTGTTATCTCTTTTGTCGAAAATCAGCCGTTTTTGCTCGAACATTAAATGCCTCCAAATGGTATTTAATTAACTTCCCGGGGTGAAGAAACCCTTTTTGAGAACTCAGAGTGAGTAAATTGGCCATTTTCATGCACTTTTAACCATTCCATAAATCTTGTGTTTTGGGCCCCTGGAAGCATGAAAATCACTTTAAACATGCTAATTTTAGCTCTAACACAGATGATCCACCTACAAATGTGAACTGACGTTCAAAAATAAAACATTTGAAAACGGACCATTTTCCACATTTCTGAAGCATGACGTAATGGGGGGGTGTTATCTCTTTTGTCGAAAATCAGCCGTTTTTGCTCGAACATTAAATGCCTCCAAATGGTATTTAATTAACTTCCCGAGCCCCTGGAAGCATGAAAATCACTTTAAACATGCTAATTTTAGCTCTAACACTGATGATCCACCTACAAATGTGAACTGACGTTCAAAAATAAAACATTTGAAAACGGACCATTTTCCACATTTCTGAAGCATGACGTAATGGGGGGGTGTTATCTCTTTTGTCGAAAATCAGCCGTTTTTGCTCGAACATTAAATGCCTCCAAATGGTATTTAATTAACTTCCCGGGGTGAAGAAACCCTTTTTGAGAACTCAGAGCGAGTAAATTGGCCATTTTCATGCACTTTTAACCATTCCATAAATCTTGTGTTTTGGGCCCCTGGAAGCATGAAAATCACTTTAAACATGCTAATTTTAGCTCTAACACTGATGATCCACCTACAAATGTGAACTGACGTTCAAAAATAAAACATTTGAAAACGGACCATTTTCCACATTTCTGAAGCATGACGTAATGGGGGGGTGTTATCTCTTTTGTCGAAAATCAGCCGTTTTTGCTCGAACATTAAATGCCTCCAAATGGTATTTAATTAACTTCCCGAGCCCCTGGAAGCATGAAAATCACTTTAAACATGCTAATTTTAGCTCTAACACTGATGATCCACCTACAAATGTGAACTGACGTTCAAAAATAAAACATTTGAAAACGGACCATTTTCCACATTTCTGAAGCATGACGTAATGGGGGGGTGTTATCTCTTTTGTCGAAAATCAGCCGTTTTTGCTCGAACATTAAATGCCTCCAAATGGTATTTAATTAACTTCCCGAGCCCCTGGAAGCATGAAAATCACTTTAAACATGCTAATTTTAGCTCTAACACTGATGATCCACCTACAAATGTGAACTGACGTTCAAAAATAAAACATTTGAAAACGGACCATTTTCCACATTTCTGAAGCATGACGTAATGGGGGGGTGTTATCTCTTTTGTCGAAAATCAGCCGTTTTTGCTCGAACATTAAATGCCTCCAAATGGTATTTAATTAACTTCCCGGGGTGAAGAAACCCTTTTTGAGAACTCAGAGTGAGTAAATTGGCCATTTTCATGCACTTTTAACCATTCCATAAATCTTGTGTTTTGGGCCCCTGGAAGCATGAAAATCACTTTAAACATGCTAGTTTTAGCTCTAACACTGATGATCCACCTACAAATGTGAACTGACGTTCAAAAATAAAACATTTGAAAACGGACCATTTTCCACATTTCTGAAGCATGACGTAATGGGGGGGTGTTATCTCTTTTGTCAAAAATCAGCCGTTTTTGCTCGAACATTAAATGCCTCCAAATGGTATTTAATTAACTTCCCGAGCCCCTGGAAGCATGAAAATCACTTTAAACATGCTAATTTTAGCTCTAACACTGATGATCCACCTACAAATGTGAACTGACGTTCAAAAATAAAACATTTGAAAACGGACCATTTTCCACATTTCTGAAGCATGACGTAATGGGGGGGTGTTATCTCTTTTGTTGAAAATCAGCCGTTTTTGCTCGAACATTAAATGCCTCCAAATGGTATTTAATTAACTTCCCGGGGTGAAGAAACCCTTTTTGAGAACTCAGAGTGAGTAAATTGGCCATTTTCATGCACTTTTAACCATTCCATAAATCTTGTGTTTTGGGCCCCTGGAAGCATGAAAATCACTTTAAACATGCTAATTTTAGCTCTAACACTGATGATCCACCTACAAATGTGAACTGACGTTCAAAAATAAAACATTTGAAAACGGACCATTTTCCACATTTCTGAAGCATGACGTAATGGGGGGGTGTTATCTCTTTTGTCGAAAATCAGCCGTTTTTGCTCGAACATTAAATGCCTCCAAATGGTATTTAATTAACTTCCCGGGGTGAAGAAACCCTTTTTGAGAACTCAGAGTGAGTAAATTGGCCATTTTCATGCACTTTTAACCATTCCATAAATCTTGTGTTTTGGGCCCCTGGAAGCATGAAAATCACTTTAAACATGCTAATTTTAGCTCTAACACTGATGATCCACCTACAAATGTGAACTGACGTTCAAAAATAAAACATTTGAAAACGGACCATTTTCCACATTTCTGAAGCATGACGTAATGGGGGGGTGTTATCTCTTTTGTCGAAAATCAGCCGTTTTTGCTCGAACATTAAATGCCTCCAAATGGTATTTAATTAACTTCCCGAGCCCCTGGAAGCATGAAAATCACTTTAAACATGCTAATTTTAGCTCTAACACTGATGATCCACCTACAAATGTGAACTGACGTTCAAAAATAAAACATTTGAAAACGGACCATTTTCCACATTTCTGAAGCATGACGTAATGGGGGGGTGTTATCTCTTTTGTCGAAAATCAGCCGTTTTTGCTCGAACATTAAATGCCTCCAAATGGTATTTAATTAACTTCCCGGGGTGAAGAAACCCTTTTTGAGAACTCAGAGTGAGTAAATTGGCCATTTTCATGCACTTTTAACCATTCCATAAATCTTGTGTTTTGGGCCCCTGGAAGCATGAAAATCACTTTAAACATGCTAATTTTAGCTCTAACACTGATGATCCACCTACAAATGTGAACTGACGTTCAAAAATAAAACATTTGAAAACGGACCATTTTCCACATTTCTGAAGCATGACGTAATGGGGGGGTGTTATCTCTTTTGTCGAAAATCAGCCGTTTTTGCTCGAACATTAAATGCCTCCAAATGGTATTTAATTAACTTCCCGAGCCCCTGGAAGCATGAAAATCACTTTAAACATGCTAATTTTAGCTCTAACACTGATGATCCACCTACAAATGTGAACTGACGTTCAAAAATAAAACATTTGAAAACGGACCATTTTCCACATTTCTGAAGCATGACGTAATGGGGGGGTGTTATCTCTTTTGTCGAAAATCAGCCGTTTTTGCTCGAACATTAAATGCCTCCAAATGGTATTTAATTAACTTCCCGAGCCCCTGGAAGCATGAAAATCACTTTAAACATGCTAATTTTAGCTCTAACACTGATGATCCACCTACAAATGTGAACTGACGTTCAAAAAAAAAACATTTGAAAACGGACCATTTTCCACATTTCTGAAGCATAACGTAATGGGGGGGTATTATCTCTTTTGTCGAAAATCAGCCATTTTTGCTCGAACATTAAATGCCTCCAAATGGTATTTAATTAACTTCCCGGGGTGAAGAAACCCTTTTTGAGAACTCAGAGTGAGTAAATTGGCCATTTTCATGCACTTTTAACCATTCCATAAATCTTGTGTTTTGGGCCCCTGGAAGCATGAAAATCACTTTAAACATGCTAATTTTAGCTCTAACACTGATGATCCACCTACAAATGTGAACTGACGTTCAAAAATAAAACATTTGAAAACGGACCATTTTCCACATTTCTGAAGCATGACGTAATGGGGGGGTGTTATCTCTTTTGTCGAAAATCAGCCGTTTTTGCTCGAACATTAAATGCCTCCAAATGGTATTTAATTAACTTCCCGAGCCCCTGGAAGCATGAAAATCACTTTAAACATGCTAATTTTAGCTCTAACACTGATGATCCACCTACAAATGTGAACTGACGTTCAAAAATAAAACATTTGAAAACGGACCATTTTCCACATTTCTGAAGCATGACGTAATGGGGGGGTGTTATCTCTTTTGTCGAAAATCAGCCGTTTTTGCTCGAACATTAAATGCCTCCAAATGGTATTTAATTAACTTCCCGGGGTGAAGAAACCCTTTTTGAGAACTCAGAGTGAGTAAATTGGCCATTTTCATGCACTTTTAACCATTCCATAAATCTTGTGTTTTGGGCCCCTGGAAGCATGAAAATCACTTTAAACATGCTAATTTTAGCTCTAACACTGATGATCCACCTACAAATGTGAACTGACGTTCAAAAATAAAACATTTGAAAACGGACCATTTTCCACATTTCTGAAGCATGACGTAATGGGGGGGTGTTATCTCTTTTGTCGAAAATCAGCCGTTTTTGCTCGAACATTAAATGCCTCCAAATGGTATTTAATTAACTTCCCGAGCCCCTGGAAGCATGAAAATCACTTTAAACATGCTAATTTTAGCTCTAACACTGATGATCCACCTACAAATGTGAACTGACGTTCAAAAATAAAACATTTGAAAACGGACCATTTTCCACATTTCTGAAGCATGACGTAATGGGGGGGTGTTATCTCTTTTGTCGAAAATCAGCCGTTTTTGCTCGAACATTAAATGCCTCCAAATGGTATTTAATTAACTTCCCGAGCCCCTGGAAGCATGAAAATCACTTTAAACATGCTAATTTTAGCTCTAACACTGATGATCCACCTACAAATGTGAACTGACGTTCAAAAATAAAACATTTGAAAACGGACCATTTTCCACATTTCTGAAGCATGACGTAATGGGGGGGTGTTATCTCTTTTGTCGAAAATCAGCCGTTTTTGCTCGAACATTAAATGCCTCCAAATGGTATTTAATTAACTTCCCGGGGTGAAGAAACCCTTTTTGAGAACTCAGAGTGAGTAAATTGGCCATTTTCATGCACTTTTAACCATTCCATAAATCTTGTGTTTTGGGCCCCTGGAAGCATGAAAATCACTTTAAACATGCTAATTTTAGCTCTAACACTGATGATCCACCTACAAATGTGAACTGACGTTCAAAAATAAAACATTTGAAAACGGACCATTTTCCACATTTCTGAAGCATGACGTAATGGGGGGGTGTTATCTCTTTTGTCGAAAATCAGCCGTTTTTGCTCGAACATTAAATGCCTCCAAATGGTATTTAATTAACTTCCCGAGCCCCTGGAAGCATGAAAATCACTTTAAACATGCTAATTTTAGCTCTAACACTAATGATCCACCTACAAATGTGAACTGACGTTCAAAAATAAAACATTTGAAAACGGACCATTTTCCACATTTCTGAAGCATGACGTAATGGGGGGGTGTTATCTCTTTTGTCGAAAATCAGCTGTTTTTGCTCGAACATTAAATACCTCCAAATGGTATTTAATTAACTTCCCGAGCCCCTGGAAGCATGAAAATCACTTTAAACATGCTAATTTTAGCTCTAACACTGATGATCCACCTACAAATGTGAACTGACGTTCAAAAATAAAACATTTGAAAACGGACCATTTTCCACATTTCTGAAGCATGACGTAATGGGGGGGTGTTATCTCTTTTGTCGAAAATCAGCTGTTTTTGCTCGAACATTAAATGCCTCCAAATGGTATTTAATTAACTTCCCGGGCTGAAGAAACCCTTTTTGAGAACTCAGAGTGAGTAAATTGGCCATTTTCATGCACTTTTAACCATTCCATAAATCTTGTGTTTTGGGCCCCTGGAAGCATGAAAATCACTTTAAACATGCTAATTTTAGCTCTAACACTGATGATCCACCTACAAATGTGAACTGACGTTCAAAAATAAAACATTTGAAAACGGACCATTTTCCACATTTCTGAAGCATGACGTTATGGGGGGGTGTTATCTCTTTTGTCGAAAATCAGCCGTTTTTGCTCGAACATTAAATGCCTCCAAATTGTATTTAATTAACTTCCCGGGGTGAAGAAACCCTTTTTGAGAACTCAGAGTGAGTAAATTGGCCATTTTCATGCACTTTTAACCATTGCATAAATCTTGTGTTTTGGGCCCCTGGAAGCATGAAAATCACTTTAAACATGCTAATTTTAGCTCTAACACTGATGATCCACCTACAAATGTGAACTGACGTTCAAAAATAAAACATTTAAAAACGGACCATTTTCCACATTTCTGAAGCATGACGTAATGGGGGGGTGTTATCTCTTTTGTCGAAAATCAGCCGTTTTTGCTCGAACATTAAATGCCTCCAAATGGTATTTAATTAACTTCCCGGGGTGAAGAAACCCTTTTTGAGAACTCAGAGTGAGTAAATTGGCCATTTTCATGCACTTTTAACCATTCCATAAATCTTGTGTTTTGGGCCCCTGGAAGCATGAAAATCACTTTAAACATGCTAATTTTCGCTCTAACACTGATGATCCACCTACAAATGTGAACTGACGTTCAAAAATAAAACATTTGAAAACGGACCATTTTCCACATTTCTGAAGCATGACGTAATGGGGGGGTGTTATCTCTTTTGTCGAAAATCAGCCGTTTTTGCTCGAACATTAAATGCCTCCAAATGGTATTTAATTAACTTCCCGAGCCCCTGGAAGCATGAAAATCACTTTAAACATGCTAATTTTAGCTCTAACACTAATGATCCACCTACAAATGTGAACTGACGTTCAAAAATAAAACATTTGAAAACGGACCATTTTCCACATTTCTGAAGCATGACGTAATGGGGGGGTGTTATCTCTTTTGTCGAAAATCAGCCGTTTTTGCTCGAACATTAAATACCTCCAAATGGTATTTAATTAACTTCCCGAGCCCCTGGAAGCATGAAAATCACTTTAAACATGCTAATTTTAGCTCTAACACTGATGATCCACCTACAAATGTGAACTGACGTTCAAAAATAAAACATTTGAAAACGGACCATTTTCCACATTTCTGAAGCATGACGTAATGGGGGGGTGTTATCTCTTTTGTCGAAAATCAGCTGTTTTTGCTCGAACATTAAATGCCTCCAAATGGTATTTAATTAACTTCCCGGGGTGAAGAAACCCTTTTTGAGAACTCAGAGTGAGTAAATTGGCCATTTTCATGCACTTTTAACCATTCCATAAATCTTGTGTTTTGGGCCCCTGGAAGCATGAAAATCACTTTAAACATGCTAATTTTAGCTCTAACACTGATGATCCACCTACAAATGTGAACTGACGTTCAAAAATAAAACATTTGAAAACGGACCATTTTCCACATTTCTGAAGCATGACGTAATGGGGGTGTTATCTCTTTTGTCGAAAATCAGCCGTTTTTGCTCGAACATTAAATGCCTCCAAATGGTATTTAATTAACTTCCCGAGCCCCTGGAAGCATGAAAATCACTTTAAACATGCTAATTTTAGCTCTAACACTGATGATCCACCTACAAATGTGAACTGACGTTCAAAAATAAAACATTTGAAAACGGACCATTTTCCACATTTCTGAAGCATGACGTAATGGGGGGGGGTGTTATCTCTTTTGTCGAAAATCAGCCGTTTTTGCTCGAACATTACATGCCTCCAAATGGTATTTAATTAACTTCCCGGGGTGAAGAAACCCTTTTTGAGAACTCAGAGTGAGTAAATTGGCCATTTTCATGCACTTTTAACCATTCCATAAATCTTGTGTTTTGGGCCCCTGGAAGCATGAAAATCACTTTAAACATGCTAATTTTAGCTCTAACACTGATGATCCACCTACAAATGTGAACTGACGTTCAAAAATAAAACATTTGAAAACGGACCATTTTCCACATTTCTGAAGCATGACGTAATGGGGGGGTGTTATCTCTTTTGTCGAAAATCAGCCGTTTTTGCTCGAACATTAAATGCCTCCAAATGGTATTTAATTAACTTCCCGAGCCCCTGGAAGCATGAAAATCACTTTAAACATGCTAATTTTAGCTCTAACACTAATGATCCACCTACAAATGTGAACTGACGTTCAAAAATAAAACATTTGAAAACGGACCATTTTCCACATTTCTGAAGCATGACGTAATGGGGGGGTGTTATCTCTTTTGTCGAAAATCAGCCGTTTTTGCTCGAACATTAAATACCTCCAAATGGTATTTAATTAACTTCCCGAGCCCCTGGAAGCATGAAAATCACTTTAAACATGCTAATTTTAGCTCTAACACTGATGATCCACCTACAAATGTGAACTGACGTTCAAAAATAAAACATTTGAAAACGGACCATTTTCCACATTTCTGAAGCATGACGTAATGGGGGGGTGTTATCTCTTTTGTCGAAAATCAGCTGTTTTTGCTCGAACATTAAATGCCTCCAAATGGTATTTAATTAACTTCCCGGGGTGAAGAAACCCTTTTTGAGAACTCAGAGTGAGTAAATTGGCCATTTTCATGCACTTTTAACCATTCCATAAATCTTGTGTTTTGGGCCCCTGGAAGCATGAAAATCACTTTAAACATGCTAATTTTAGCTCTAACACTGATGATCCACCTACAAATGTGAACTGACGTTCAAAAATAAAACATTTGAAAACGGACCATTTTCCACATTTCTGAAGCATGACGTAATGGGGGGGTGTTATCTCTTTAGTCGAAAATCAGCCGTTTTTGCTCGAACATTAAATGCCTCCAAATGGTATTTAATTAACTTCCCGGGGTGAAGAAACCCTTTTTGAGAACTCAGAGTGAGTAAATTGGCCATTTTCATGCACTTTTAACCATTCCATAAATCTTGTGTTTTGGGCCCCTGGAAGCATGAAAATCACTTTAAACATGCTAATTTTAGCTCTAACACTGATGATCCACCTACAAATGTGAACTGACGTTCAAAAATAAAACATTTAAAAACGGACCATTTTCCACATTTCTGAAGCATGACGTAATGGGGGGGTGTTATCTCTTTTGTCGAAAATCAGCCGTTTTTGCTCGAACATTAAATGCCTCCAAATGGTATTTAATTAACTTCCCGGGGTGAAGAAACCCTTTTTGAGAACTCAGAGTGAGTAAATTGGCCATTTTCATGCACTTTTAACCATTCCATAAATCTTGTGTTTTGGGCCCCTGGAAGCATGAAAATCACTTTAAACATGCTAATTTTAGCTCTAACACTGATGATCCACCTACAAATGTGAACTGACGTTCAAAAATAAAACATTTGAAAACGGACCATTTTCCACATTTCTGAAGCATGACGTAATGGGAGGGTGTTATCTCTTTTGTCGAAAATCAGCCGTTTTTGCTCGAACATTAAATGCCTCCAAATGGTATTTAATTAACTTCCCGGGGTGAAGAAACCCTTTTTGAGAACTCAGAGTGAGTAAATTGGCCATTTTCATGCACTTTTAACCATTCCATAAATCTTGTGTTTTGGGCCCCTGGAAGCATGAAAATCACTTTAAACATGCTAATTTTAGCTCTAACACAGATGATCCACCTACAAATGTGAACTGACGTTCAAAAATAAAACATTTGAAAACGGACCATTTTCCACATTTCTGAAGCATGACGTAATGGGGGGGTGTTATCTCTTTTGTCGAAAATCAGCCGTTTTTGCTCGAACATTAAATGCCTCCAAATGGTATTTAATTAACTTCCCGAGCCCCTGGAAGCATGAAAATCACTTTAAACATGCTAATTTTAGCTCTAACACTGATGATCCACCTACAAATGTGAACTGACGTTCAAAAATAAAACATTTGAAAACGGACCATTTTCCACATTTCTGAAGCATGACGTAATGGGGGGGTGTTATCTCTTTTGTCGAAAATCAGCCGTTTTTGCTCGAACATTAAATGCCTCCAAATGGTATTTAATTAACTTCCCGGGGTGAAGAAACCCTTTTTGAGAACTCAGAGCGAGTAAATTGGCCATTTTCATGCACTTTTAACCATTCCATAAATCTTGTGTTTTGGGCCCCTGGAAGCATGAAAATCACTTTAAACATGCTAATTTTAGCTCTAACACTGATGATCCACCTACAAATGTGAACTGACGTTCAAAAATAAAACATTTGAAAACGGACCATTTTCCACATTTCTGAAGCATGACGTAATGGGGGGGTGTTATCTCTTTTGTCGAAAATCAGCCGTTTTTGCTCGAACATTAAATGCCTCCAAATGGTATTTAATTAACTTCCCGAGCCCCTGGAAGCATGAAAATCACTTTAAACATGCTAATTTTAGCTCTAACACTGATGATCCACCTACAAATGTGAACTGACGTTCAAAAATAAAACATTTGAAAACGGACCATTTTCCACATTTCTGAAGCATGACGTAATGGGGGGGTGTTATCTCTTTTGTCGAAAATCAGCCGTTTTTGCTCGAACATTAAATGCCTCCAAATGGTATTTAATTAACTTCCCGAGCCCCTGGAAGCATGAAAATCACTTTAAACATGCTAATTTTAGCTCTAACACTGATGATCCACCTACAAATGTGAACTGACGTTCAAAAATAAAACATTTGAAAACGGACCATTTTCCACATTTCTGAAGCATGACGTAATGGGGGGGTGTTATCTCTTTTGTCGAAAATCAGCCGTTTTTGCTCGAACATTAAATGCCTCCAAATGGTATTTAATTAACTTCCCGGGGTGAAGAAACCCTTTTTGAGAACTCAGAGTGAGTAAATTGGCCATTTTCATGCACTTTTAACCATTCCATAAATCTTGTGTTTTGGGCCCCTGGAAGCATGAAAATCACTTTAAACATGCTAGTTTTAGCTCTAACACTGATGATCCACCTACAAATGTGAACTGACGTTCAAAAATAAAACATTTGAAAACGGACCATTTTCCACATTTCTGAAGCATGACGTAATGGGGGGGTGTTATCTCTTTTGTCAAAAATCAGCCGTTTTTGCTCGAACATTAAATGCCTCCAAATGGTATTTAATTAACTTCCCGAGCCCCTGGAAGCATGAAAATCACTTTAAACATGCTAATTTTAGCTCTAACACTGATGATCCACCTACAAATGTGAACTGACGTTCAAAAATAAAACATTTGAAAACGGACCATTTTCCACATTTCTGAAGCATGACGTAATGGGGGGGTGTTATCTCTTTTGTTGAAAATCAGCCGTTTTTGCTCGAACATTAAATGCCTCCAAATGGTATTTAATTAACTTCCCGGGGTGAAGAAACCCTTTTTGAGAACTCAGAGTGAGTAAATTGGCCATTTTCATGCACTTTTAACCATTCCATAAATCTTGTGTTTTGGGCCCCTGGAAGCATGAAAATCACTTTAAACATGCTAATTTTAGCTCTAACACTGATGATCCACCTACAAATGTGAACTGACGTTCAAAAATAAAACATTTGAAAACGGACCATTTTCCACATTTCTGAAGCATGACGTAATGGGGGGGTGTTATCTCTTTTGTCGAAAATCAGCCGTTTTTGCTCGAACATTAAATGCCTCCAAATGGTATTTAATTAACTTCCCGGGGTGAAGAAACCCTTTTTGAGAACTCAGAGTGAGTAAATTGGCCATTTTCATGCACTTTTAACCATTCCATAAATCTTGTGTTTTGGGCCCCTGGAAGCATGAAAATCACTTTAAACATGCTAATTTTAGCTCTAACACTGATGATCCACCTACAAATGTGAACTGACGTTCAAAAATAAAACATTTGAAAACGGACCATTTTCCACATTTCTGAAGCATGACGTAATGGGGGGGTGTTATCTCTTTTGTCGAAAATCAGCCGTTTTTGCTCGAACATTAAATGCCTCCAAATGGTATTTAATTAACTTCCCGAGCCCCTGGAAGCATGAAAATCACTTTAAACATGCTAATTTTAGCTCTAACACTGATGATCCACCTACAAATGTGAACTGACGTTCAAAAATAAAACATTTGAAAACGGACCATTTTCCACATTTCTGAAGCATGACGTAATGGGGGGGTGTTATCTCTTTTGTCGAAAATCAGCCGTTTTTGCTCGAACATTAAATGCCTCCAAATGGTATTTAATTAACTTCCCGGGGTGAAGAAACCCTTTTTGAGAACTCAGAGTGAGTAAATTGGCCATTTTCATGCACTTTTAACCATTCCATAAATCTTGTGTTTTGGGCCCCTGGAAGCATGAAAATCACTTTAAACATGCTAATTTTAGCTCTAACACTGATGATCCACCTACAAATGTGAACTGACGTTCAAAAATAAAACATTTGAAAACGGACCATTTTCCACATTTCTGAAGCATGACGTAATGGGGGGGTGTTATCTCTTTTGTCGAAAATCAGCCGTTTTTGCTCGAACATTAAATGCCTCCAAATGGTATTTAATTAACTTCCCGAGCCCCTGGAAGCATGAAAATCACTTTAAACATGCTAATTTTAGCTCTAACACTGATGATCCACCTACAAATGTGAACTGACGTTCAAAAATAAAACATTTGAAAACGGACCATTTTCCACATTTCTGAAGCATGACGTAATGGGAGGGTGTTATCTCTTTTGTCGAAAATCAGCCGTTTTTGCTCGAACATTAAATGCCTCCAAATGGTATTTAATTAACTTCCCGGGGTGAAGAAACCCTTTTTGAGAACTCAGAGTGAGTAAATTGGCCATTTTCATGCACTTTTAACCATTCCATAAATCTTGTGTTTTGGGCCCCTGGAAGCATGAAAATCACTTTAAACATGCTAATTTTAGCTCTAACACAGATGATCCACCTACAAATGTGAACTGACGTTCAAAAATAAAACATTTGAAAACGGACCATTTTCCACATTTCTGAAGCATGACGTAATGGGGGGGTGTTATCTCTTTTGTCGAAAATCAGCCGTTTTTGCTCGAACATTAAATGCCTCCAAATGGTATTTAATTAACTTCCCGAGCCCCTGGAAGCATGAAAATCACTTTAAACATGCTAATTTTAGCTCTAACACTGATGATCCACCTACAAATGTGAACTGACGTTCAAAAATAAAACATTTGAAAACGGACCATTTTCCACATTTCTGAAGCATGACGTAATGGGGGGGTGTTATCTCTTTTGTCGAAAATCAGCCGTTTTTGCTCGAACATTAAATGCCTCCAAATGGTATTTAATTAACTTCCCGGGGTGAAGAAACCCTTTTTGAGAACTCAGAGCGAGTAAATTGGCCATTTTCATGCACTTTTAACCATTCCATAAATCTTGTGTTTTGGGCCCCTGGAAGCATGAAAATCACTTTAAACATGCTAATTTTAGCTCTAACACTGATGATCCACCTACAAATGTGAACTGACGTTCAAAAATAAAACATTTGAAAACGGACCATTTTCCACATTTCTGAAGCATGACGTAATGGGGGGGTGTTATCTCTTTTGTCGAAAATCAGCCGTTTTTGCTCGAACATTAAATGCCTCCAAATGGTATTTAATTAACTTCCCGAGCCCCTGGAAGCATGAAAATCACTTTAAACATGCTAATTTTAGCTCTAACACTGATGATCCACCTACAAATGTGAACTGACGTTCAAAAATAAAACATTTGAAAACGGACCATTTTCCACATTTCTGAAGCATGACGTAATGGGGGGGTGTTATCTCTTTTGTCGAAAATCAGCCGTTTTTGCTCGAACATTAAATGCCTCCAAATGGTATTTAATTAACTTCCCGAGCCCCTGGAAGCATGAAAATCACTTTAAACATGCTAATTTTAGCTCTAACACTGATGATCCACCTACAAATGTGAACTGACGTTCAAAAATAAAACATTTGAAAACGGACCATTTTCCACATTTCTGAAGCATGACGTAATGGGGGGGTGTTATCTCTTTTGTCGAAAATCAGCCGTTTTTGCTCGAACATTAAATGCCTCCAAATGGTATTTAATTAACTTCCCGGGGTGAAGAAACCCTTTTTGAGAACTCAGAGTGAGTAAATTGGCCATTTTCATGCACTTTTAACCATTCCATAAATCTTGTGTTTTGGGCCCCTGGAAGCATGAAAATCACTTTAAACATGCTAGTTTTAGCTCTAACACTGATGATCCACCTACAAATGTGAACTGACGTTCAAAAATAAAACATTTGAAAACGGACCATTTTCCACATTTCTGAAGCATGACGTAATGGGGGGGTGTTATCTCTTTTGTCAAAAATCAGCCGTTTTTGCTCGAACATTAAATGCCTCCAAATGGTATTTAATTAACTTCCCGAGCCCCTGGAAGCATGAAAATCACTTTAAACATGCTAATTTTAGCTCTAACACTGATGATCCACCTACAAATGTGAACTGACGTTCAAAAATAAAACATTTGAAAACGGACCATTTTCCACATTTCTGAAGCATGACGTAATGGGGGGGTGTTATCTCTTTTGTTGAAAATCAGCCGTTTTTGCTCGAACATTAAATGCCTCCAAATGGTATTTAATTAACTTCCCGGGGTGAAGAAACCCTTTTTGAGAACTCAGAGTGAGTAAATTGGCCATTTTCATGCACTTTTAACCATTCCATAAATCTTGTGTTTTGGGCCCCTGGAAGCATGAAAATCACTTTAAACATGCTAATTTTAGCTCTAACACTGATGATCCACCTACAAATGTGAACTGACGTTCAAAAATAAAACATTTGAAAACGGACCATTTTCCACATTTCTGAAGCATGACGTAATGGGGGGGTGTTATCTCTTTTGTCGAAAATCAGCCGTTTTTGCTCGAACATTAAATGCCTCCAAATGGTATTTAATTAACTTCCCGGGGTGAAGAAACCCTTTTTGAGAACTCAGAGTGAGTAAATTGGCCATTTTCATGCACTTTTAACCATTCCATAAATCTTGTGTTTTGGGCCCCTGGAAGCATGAAAATCACTTTAAACATGCTAATTTTAGCTCTAACACTGATGATCCACCTACAAATGTGAACTGACGTTCAAAAATAAAACATTTGAAAACGGACCATTTTCCACATTTCTGAAGCATGACGTAATGGGGGGGTGTTATCTCTTTTGTCGAAAATCAGCCGTTTTTGCTCGAACATTAAATGCCTCCAAATGGTATTTAATTAACTTCCCGAGCCCCTGGAAGCATGAAAATCACTTTAAACATGCTAATTTTAGCTCTAACACTGATGATCCACCTACAAATGTGAACTGACGTTCAAAAATAAAACATTTGAAAACGGACCATTTTCCACATTTCTGAAGCATGACGTAATGGGGGGGTGTTATCTCTTTTGTCGAAAATCAGCCGTTTTTGCTCGAACATTAAATGCCTCCAAATGGTATTTAATTAACTTCCCGGGGTGAAGAAACCCTTTTTGAGAACTCAGAGTGAGTAAATTGGCCATTTTCATGCACTTTTAACCATTCCATAAATCTTGTGTTTTGGGCCCCTGGAAGCATGAAAATCACTTTAAACATGCTAATTTTAGCTCTAACACTGATGATCCACCTACAAATGTGAACTGACGTTCAAAAATAAAACATTTGAAAACGGACCATTTTCCACATTTCTGAAGCATGACGTAATGGGGGGGTGTTATCTCTTTTGTCGAAAATCAGCCGTTTTTGCTCGAACATTAAATGCCTCCAAATGGTATTTAATTAACTTCCCGAGCCCCTGGAAGCATGAAAATCACTTTAAACATGCTAATTTTAGCTCTAACACTGATGATCCACCTACAAATGTGAACTGACGTTCAAAAATAAAACATTTGAAAACGGACCATTTTCCACATTTCTGAAGCATGACGTAATGGGGGGGTGTTATCTCTTTTGTCGAAAATCAGCCGTTTTTGCTCGAACATTAAATGCCTCCAAATGGTATTTAATTAACTTCCCGAGCCCCTGGAAGCATGAAAATCACTTTAAACATGCTAATTTTAGCTCTAACACTGATGATCCACCTACAAATGTGAACTGACGTTCAAAAATAAAACATTTGAAAACGGACCATTTTCCACATTTCTGAAGCATAACGTAATGGGGGGGTGTTATCTCTTTTGTCGAAAATCAGCCATTTTTGCTCGAACATTAAATGCCTCCAAATGGTATTTAATTAACTTCCCGGGGTGAAGAAACCCTTTTTGAGAACTCAGAGTGAGTAAATTGGCCATTTTCATGCACTTTTAACCATTCCATAAATCTTGTGTTTTGGGCCCCTGGAAGCATGAAAATCACTTTAAACATGCTAATTTTAGCTCTAACACTGATGATCCACCTACAAATGTGAACTGACGTTCAAAAATAAAACATTTGAAAACGGACCATTTTCCACATTTCTGAAGCATGACGTAATGGGGGGGTGTTATCTCTTTTGTCGAAAATCAGCCGTTTTTGCTCGAACATTAAATGCCTCCAAATGGTATTTAATTAACTTCCCGAGCCCCTGGAAGCATGAAAATCACTTTAAACATGCTAATTTTAGCTCTAACACTGATGATCCACCTACAAATGTGAACTGACGTTCAAAAATAAAACATTTGAAAACGGACCATTTTCCACATTTCTGAAGCATGACGTAATGGGGGGGTGTTATCTCTTTTGTCGAAAATCAGCCGTTTTTGCTCGAACATTAAATGCCTCCAAATGGTATTTAATTAACTTCCCGGGGTGAAGAAACCCTTTTTGAGAACTCAGAGTGAGTAAATTGGCCATTTTCATGCACTTTTAACCATTCCATAAATCTTGTGTTTTGGGCCCCTGGAAGCATGAAAATCACTTTAAACATGCTAATTTTAGCTCTAACACTGATGATCCACCTACAAATGTGAACTGACGTTCAAAAATAAAACATTTGAAAACGGACCATTTTCCACATTTCTGAAGCATGACGTAATGGGGGGGTGTTATCTCTTTTGTCGAAAATCAGCCGTTTTTGCTCGAACATTAAATGCCTCCAAATGGTATTTAATTAACTTCCCGAGCCCCTGGAAGCATGAAAATCACTTTAAACATGCTAATTTTAGCTCTAACACTGATGATCCACCTACAAATGTGAACTGACGTTCAAAAATAAAACATTTGAAAACGGACCATTTTCCACATTTCTGAAGCATGACGTAATGGGGGGGTGTTATCTCTTTTGTCGAAAATCAGCCGTTTTTGCTCGAACATTAAATGCCTCCAAATGGTATTTAATTAACTTCCCGGGGTGAAGAAACCCTTTTTGAGAACTCAGAGTGAGTAAATTGGCCATTTTCATGCACTTTTAACCATTCCATAAATCTTGTGTTTTGGGCCCCTGGAAGCATGAAAATCACTTTAAACATGCTAATTTTAGCTCTAACACTGATGATCCACCTACAAATGTGAACTGACGTTCAAAAATAAAACATTTGAAAACGGACCATTTTCCACATTTCTGAAGCATGACGTAATGGGGGGGTGTTATCTCTTTTGTCGAAAATCAGCCGTTTTTGCTCGAACATTAAATGCCTCCAAATGGTATTTAATTAACTTCCCGAGCCCCTGGAAGCATGAAAATCACTTTAAACATGCTAATTTTAGCTCTAACACTAATGATCCACCTACAAATGTGAACTGACGTTCAAAAATAAAACATTTGAAAACGGACCATTTTCCACATTTCTGAAGCATGACGTAATGGGGGGGTGTTATCTCTTTTGTCGAAAATCAGCTGTTTTTGCTCGAACATTAAATACCTCCAAATGGTATTTAATTAACTTCCCGAGCCCCTGGAAGCATGAAAATCACTTTAAACATGCTAATTTTAGCTCTAACACTGATGATCCACCTACAAATGTGAACTGACGTTCAAAAATAAAACATTTGAAAACGGACCATTTTCCACATTTCTGAAGCATGACGTAATGGGGGGGTGTTATCTCTTTTGTCGAAAATCAGCTGTTTTTGCTCAAACATTAAATGCCTCCAAATGGTATTTAATTAACTTCCCGGGCTGAAGAAACCCTTTTTGAGAACTCAGAGTGAGTAAATTGGCCATTTTCATGCACTTTTAACCATTCCATAAATCTTGTGTTTTGGGCCCCTGGAAGCATGAAAATCACTTTAAACATGCTAATTTTAGCTCTAACACTGATGATCCACCTACAAATGTGAACTGACGTTCAAAAATAAAACATTTGAAAACGGACCATTTTCCACATTTCTGAAGCATGACGTTATGGGGGGGTGTTATCTCTTTTGTCGAAAATCAGCCGTTTTTGCTCGAACATTAAATGCCTCCAAATTGTATTTAATTAACTTCCCGGGGTGAAGAAACCCTTTTTGAGAACTCAGAGTGAGTAAATTGGCCATTTTCATGCACTTTTAACCATTGCATAAATCTTGTGTTTTGGGCCCCTGGAAGCATGAAAATCACTTTAAACATGCTAATTTTAGCTCTAACACTGATGATCCACCTACAAATGTGAACTGACGTTCAAAAATAAAACATTTAAAAACGGACCATTTTCCACATTTCTGAAGCATGACGTAATGGGGGGGTGTTATCTCTTTTGTCGAAAATCAGCCGTTTTTGCTCGAACATTAAATGCCTCCAAATGGTATTTAATTAACTTCCCGGGGTGAAGAAACCCTTTTTGAGAACTCAGAGTGAGTAAATTGGCCATTTTCATGCACTTTTAACCATTCCATAAATCTTGTGTTTTGGGCCCCTGGAAGCATGAAAATCACTTTAAACATGCTAATTTTAGCTCTAACACTGATGATCCACCTACAAATGTGAACTGACGTTCAAAAATAAAACATTTGAAAACGGACCATTTTCCACATTTCTGAAGCATGACGTAATGGGAGGGTGTTATCTCTTTTGCCCAAAATCAGCCGTTTTTGCTCGAACATTAAATGCCTCCAAATGGTATTTAATTAACTTCCCGGGGTGAAGAAACCCTTTTTGAGAACTCAGAGTGAGTAAATTGGCCATTTTCATGCACTTTTAACCATTCCATAAATCTTGTGTTTTGGGCCCCTGGAAGCATGAAAATCACTTTAAACATGCTAATTTTAGCTCTAACACTGATGATCCACCTACAAATGTGAACTGACGTTCAAAAATAAAACATTTGAAAACGGACCATTTTCCACATTTCTGAAGCATGACGTAATGGGGGGGTGTTATCTCTTTTGTCGAAAATCAGCCGTTTTTGCTCGAACATTAAATGCCTCCAAATGGTATTTAATTAACTTCCCGAGCCCCTGGAAGCATGAAAATCACTTTAAACATGCTAATTTTAGCTCTAACACTGATGATCCACCTACAAATGTGAACTGACGTTCAAAAATAAAACATTTGAAAACGGACCATTTTCCACATTTCTGAAGCATGACGTAATGGGGGGGTGTTATCTCTTTTGTCAAAAATCAGCCGTTTTTGCTCGAACATTAAATGCCTCCAAATGGTATTTAATTAACTTCCCGGGGTGAAGAAACCCTTTTTGAGAACTCAGAGTGAGTAAATTGGCCATTTTCATGCACTTTTAACCATTCCATAAATCTTGTGTTTTGGGCCCCTGGAAGCATGAAAATCACTTTAAACATGCTAATTTTAGCTCTAACACTGATGATCCACCTACAAATGTGAACTGACGTTCAAAAATAAAACATTTGAAAACGGACCATTTTCCACATTTCTGAAGCATGACGTAATGGGGGGGTGTTATCTCTTTTGTCGAAAATCAGCCGTTTTTGCTCGAACATTAAATGCCTCCAAATGGTATTTAATTAACTTCTCGAGCCCCTGGAAGCATGAAAATCACTTTAAACATGCTAATTTTAGCTCTAACACTAATGATCCACCTACAAATGTGAACTGACGTTCAAAAATAAAACATTTGAAAACGGACCATTTTCCACATTTCTGAAGCATGACGTAATGGGGGGGTGTTATCTCTTTTGTCGAAAATCAGCCGTTTTTGCTCGAACATTAAATACTTCCAAATGGTATTTAATTAACTTCCCGAGCCCCTGGAAGCATGAAAATCACTTTAAACATGCTAATTTTAGCTCTAACACTGATGATCCACCTACAAATGTGAACTGACGTTCAAAAATAAAACATTTGAAAACGGACCATTTTCCACATTTCTGAAGCATGACGTAATGGGGGGTGTTATCTCTTTTGTCGAAAATCAGCCGTTTTTGCTCGAACATTAAATGCCTCCAAATGGTATTTAATTAACTTCCCGAGCCCCTGGAAGCATGAAAATCACTTTAAACATGCTAATTTTAGCTCTAACACTGATGATCCACCTACAAATGTGAACTGACGTTCAAAAATAAAACATTTGAAAACGGACCATTTTCCACATTTCTGAAGCATGAAGTAATGGGGGGGTGTTATCTCTTTTGTCGAAAATCAGCCGTTTTTGCTCGAACATTAAATGCCTCCAAATGGTATTTAATTAACTTCCCGAGCCCCTGGAAGCATGAAAATCACTTTAAACATGCTAATTTTAGCTCTAACACTGATGATCCACCTACAAATGTGAACTGACGTTCAAAAATAAAACATTTGAAAACGGACCATTTTCCACATTTCTGAAGCATGACGTAATGGGGGGGTGTTATCTCTTTTGTCGAAAATCAGCCGTTTTTGCTCGAACATTAAATGCCTCCAAATGGTATTTAATTAACTTCCCGGGGTGAAGAAACCCTTTTTGAGAACTCAGAGTGAGTAAATTGGCCATTTTCATGCACTTTTAACCATTCCATAAATCTTGTGTTTTGGGCCCCTGGAAGCATGAAAATCACTTTAAACATGCTAATTTTAGCTCTAACACTGATGATCCACCTACAAATGTGAACTGACGTTCAAAAATAAAACATTTGAAAACGGACCATTTTCCACATTTCTGAAGCATGACGTAATGGGGGGGTGTTATCTCTTTTGTCGAAAATCAGCCGTTTTTGCTCGAACATTAAATGCCTCCAAATGGTATTTAATTAACTTCCCGGGGTGAAGAAACCCTTTTTGAGAACTCAGAGTGAGTAAATTGGCCATTTTCATGCACTTTTAACCATTCCATAAATCTTGTGTTTTGGGCCCCTGGAAGCATGAAAATCACTTTAAACATGCTAATTTTAGCTCTAACACTGATGATCCACCTACAAATGTGAACTGACGTTCAAAAATAAAACATTTGAAAACGGACCATTTTCCACATTTCTGAAGCATGACGTAATGGGGGGGTGTTATCTCTTTTGTCGAAAATCAGCCGTTTTTGCTCGAACATTAAATGCCTCCAAATGGTATTTAATTAACTTCCCGAGCCCCTGGAAGCATGAAAATCACTTTAAACATGCTAATTTTAGCTCTAACACTGATGATCCACCTACAAATGTGAACTGACGTTCAAAAATAAAACATTTGAAAACGGACCATTTTCCACATTTCTGAAGCATGACGTAATGGGGGGGTGTTATCTCTTTTGTCGAAAATCAGCCGTTTTTGCTCGAACATTAAATGCCTCCAAATGGTATTTAATTAACTTCCCGAGCCCCTGGAAGCATGAAAATCACTTTAAACATGCTAATTTTAGCTCTAACACTGATGATCCACCTACAAATGTGAACTGACGTTCAAAAATAAAACATTTGAAAACGGACCATTTTCCACATTTCTGAAGCATGACGTAATGGGGGGGTGTTATCTCTTTTGTCGAAAATCAGCCGTTTTTGCTCGAACATTAAATGCCTCCAAATGGTATTTAATTAACTTCCCGGGGTGAAGAAACCCTTTTTGAGAACTCAGAGTGAGTAAATTGGCCATTTTCATGCACTTTTAACCATTCCATAAATCTTGTGTTTTGGGCCCCTGGAAGCATGAAAATCACTTTAAACATGCTAATTTTAGCTCTAACACTGATGATCCACCTACAAATGTGAACTGACGTTCAAAAATAAAACATTTGAAAACGGACCATTTTCCACATTTCTGAAGCATGACGTAATGGGGGGGTGTTATCTCTTTTGTCGAAAATCAGCCGTTTTTGCTCGAACATTAAATGCCTCCAAATGGTATTTAATTAACTTCCCGGGGTGAAGAAACCCTTTTTGAGAACTCAGAGTGAGTAAATTGGCCATTTTCATGCACTTTTAACCATTCCATAAATCTTGTGTTTTGGGCCCCTGGAAGCATGAAAATCACTTTAAACATGCTAATTTTAGCTCTAACACTGATGATCCACCTACAAATGTGAACTGACGTTCAAAAATAAAACATTTGAAAACGGACCATTTTCCACATTTCTGAAGCATGACGTAATGGGGGGGTGTTATCTCTTTTGTCGAAAATCAGCCGTTTTTGCTCGAACATTAAATGCCTCCAAATGGTATTTAATTAACTTCCCGAGCCCCTGGAAGCATGAAAATCACTTTAAACATGCTAATTTTAGCTCTAACACTGATGATCCACCTACAAATGTGAACTGACGTTCAAAAATAAAACATTTGAAAACGGACCATTTTCCACATTTCTGAAGCATGACGTAATGGGGGGGTGTTATCTCTTTTGTCGAAAATCAGCCGTTTTTGCTCGAACATTAAATGCCTCCAAATGGTATTTAATTAACTTCCCGGGGTGAAGAAACCCTTTTTGAGAACTCAGAGTGAGTAAATTGGCCATTTTCATGCACTTTTAACCATTCCATGAATCTTGTGTTTTGGGCCCCTGGAAGCATGAAAATCACTTTAAACATGCTAATTTTAGCTCTAACACTGATGATCCACCTACAAATGTGAACTGACGTTCAAAAATAAAACATTTGAAAACGGACCATTTTCCACATTTCTGAAGCATGACGTAATGGGGGGGTGTTATCTCTTTTGTCGAAAATCAGCCGTTTTTGCTCGAACATTAAATGCCTCCAAATGGTATTTAATTAACTTCCCGAGCCCCTGGAAGCATGAAAATCACTTTAAACATGCTAATTTTAGCTCTAACACTGATGATCCACCTACAAATGTGAACTGACGTTCAAAAATAAAACATTTGAAAACGGACCATTTTCCACATTTCTGAAGCATGACGTAATGGGGGGGTGTTATCTCTTTTGTCGAAAATCAGCCGTTTTTGCTCGAACATTAAATGCCTCCAAATGGTATTTAATTAACTTCCCGAGCCCCTGGAAGCATGAAAATCACTTTAAACATGCTAATTTTAGCTCTAACACTGATGATCCACCTACAAATGTGAACTGACGTTCAAAAATAAAACATTTGAAAACGGACCATTTTCCACATTTCTGAAGCATGACGTAATGGGGGGGTGTTATCTCTTTTGTCGAAAATCAGCCGTTTTTGCTCGAACATTAAATGCCTCCAAATGGTATTTAATTAACTTCCCGGGGTGAAGAAACCCTTTTTGAGAACTCAGAGTGAGTAAATTGGCCATTTTCATGCACTTTTAACCATTCCATAAATCTTGTGTTTTGGGCTCCTGGAAGCATGAAAATCACTTTAAACATGCTAATTTTAGCTCTAACACTGATGATCCACCTACAAATGTGAACTGACGTTCAAAAATAAAACATTTGAAAACGGACCATTTTCCACATTTCTGAAGCATGACGTAATGGGGGGGTGTTATCTCTTTTGTCGAAAATCAGCCGTTTTTGCTCGAACATTAAATGCCTCCAAATGGTATTTAATTAACTTCCCGAGCCCCTGGAAGCATGAAAATCACTTTAAACATGCTAATTTTAGCTCTAACACTGATGATCCACCTACAAATGTGAACTGACGTTCAAAAATAAAACATTTGAAAACGGACCATTTTCCACATTTCTGAAGCATGACGTAATGGGGGGGTGTTATCTCTTTTGTCGAAAATCAGCCGTTTTTGCTCGAACATTAAATGCCTCCAAATGGTATTTAATCAACTTCCCGGGGTGAAGAAACCCTTTTTGAGAACTCAGAGTGAGTAAATTGGCCATTTTCATGCACTTTTAACCATTCCATAAATCTTGTGTTTTGGGCCCCTGGAAGCATGAAAATCACTTTAAACATGCTAATTTTAGCTCTAACACTGATGATCCACCTACAAATGTGAACTGACGTTCAAAAATAAAACATTTGAAAACGGACCATTTTCCACATTTCTGAAGCATGACGTAATGGGGGGGTGTTATCTCTTTTGTCGAAAATCAGCCGTTTTTGCTCGAACATTAAATGCCTCCAAATGGTATTTAATTAACTTCCCGAGCCCCTGGAAGCATGAAAATCACTTTAAACATGCTAATTTTAGCTCTAACACTGATGATCCACCTACAAATGTGAACTGACGTTCAAAAATAAAACATTTGAAAACGGACCATTTTCCACATTTCTGAAGCATGACGTAATGGGGGGGTGTTATCTCTTTTTTCGAAAATCATCCGTTTTTGCTCGAACATTAAATGCCTCCAAATGGTATTTAATTAACTTCCCGGGGTGAAGAAACCCTTTTTGAGAACTCAGAGTGAGTAAATTGGCCATTTTCATGCACTTTTAACCATTCCATAAATCTTGTGTTTTGGGCCCCTGGAAGCATGAAAATCACTTTAAACATGCTAATTTTAGCTCTAACACTGATGATCCACCTACAAATGTGAACTGACGTTCAAAAATAAAACATTTGAAAACGGACCATTTTCCACATTTCTGAAGCATGACGTAATGGGGGGGTGTTATCTCTTTTGTCGAAAATCAGCCGTTTTTGCTCGAACATTAAATGCCTCCAAATGGTATTTAATTAACTTCCCGAGCCCCTGGAAGCATGAAAATCACTTTAAACATGCTAATTTTAGCTCTAACACTGATGATCCACCTACAAATGTGAACTGACGTTCAAAAATAAAACATTTGAAAACGGACCATTTTCCACATTTCTGAAGCATGACGTAATGGGGGGGTGTTATCTCTTTTGTCGAAAATCAGCCGTTTTTGCTCGAACATTAAATGCCTCCAAATGGTATTTAATTAACTTCCCGAGCCCCTGGAAGCATGAAAATCACTTTAAACATGCTAATTTTAGCTCTAACACTGATGATCCACCTACAAATGTGAACTGACGTTCAAAAATAAAACATTTGAAAACGGACCATTTTCCACATTTCTGAGGCATGACGTAATGGGGGGGTGTTATCTCTTTTGTCGAAAATCAGCCGTTTTTGCTCGAACATTAAATGCCTCCAAATGGTATTTAATTAACTTCCCGGGGTGAAGAAACCCTTTTTGAGAACTCAGAGTGAGTAAATTGGCCATTTTCATGCACTTTTAACCATTCCATAAATCTTGTGTTTTGGGCCCCTGGAAGCATGAAAATCACTTTAAACATGCTAATTTTAGCTCTAACACTGATGATCCATCTACAAATGTGAACTGACGTTCAAAAATAAAACATTTGAAAACGGACCATTTTCCACATTTCTGAAGCATGACGTAATGGGGGGGTGTTATCTCTTTTGTCGAAAATCAGCCGTTTTTGCTCGAACATTAAATGCCTCCAAATGGTATTTAATTAACTTCCCGAGCCCCTGGAAGCATGAAAATCACTTTAAACATGCTAATTTTAGCTCTAACACTGATGATCCACCTACAAATGTGAACTGACGTTCAAAAATAAAACATTTGAAAACGGACCATTTTCCACATTTCTGAAGCATGACGTAATGGGGGGGTGTTATCTCTTTTGTCGAAAATCAGCCGTTTTTGCTCGAACATTAAATGCCTCCAAATGGTATTTAATTAACTTCCCGAGCCCCTGGAAGCATGAAAATCACTTTAAACATGCTAATTTTAGCTCTAACACTGATGATCCACCTACAAATGTGAACTGACGTTCAAAAATAAAACATTTGAAAACGGACCATTTTCCACATTTCTGAAGCATGACGTAATGGGGGGGTGTTATCTCTTTTGTCGAAAATCAGCCGTTTTTGCTCGAACATTAAATGCCTCCAAATGGTATTTAATTAACTTCCCGGGGTGAAGAAACCCTTTTTGAGAACTCAGAGTGAGTAAATTGGCCATTTTCATGCACTTTTAACCATTCCATAAATCTTGTGTTTTGGGCCCCTGGAAGCATGAAAATCACTTTAAACATGCTAATTTTAGCTCTAACACTGATGATCCACCTACAAATGTGAACTGACGTTCAAAAATAAAACATTTGAAAACGGACCATTTTCCACATTTCTGAAGCATGACGTAATGGGGGGGTGTTATCTCTTTTGTCGAAAATCAGCCGTTTTTGCTCGAACATTAAATGCCTCCAAATGGTATTTAATTAACTTCCCGAGCCCCTGGAAGCATGAAAATCACTTTAAACATGCTAATTTTAGCTCTAACACTGATGATCCACCTACAAATGTGAACTGACGTTCAAAAATAAAACATTTGAAAACGGACCATTTTCCACATTTCTGAAGCATGACGTAATGGGGGGGTGTTATCTCTTTTGTCGAAAATCAGCCGTTTTTGCTCGAACATTAAATGCCTCCAAATGGTATTTAATTAACTTCCCGGGGTGAAGAAACCCTTTTTGAGAACTCAGAGTGAGTAAATTGGCCATTTTCATGCACTTTTAACCATTCCATAAATCTTGTGTTTTGGGCCCCTGGAAGCATGAAAATCACTTTAAACATGCTAATTTTAGCTCTAACACTGATGATCCACCTACAAATGTGAACTGACGTTCAAAAATAAAACATTTGAAAACGGACCATTTTCCACATTTCTGAAGCATGACGTAATGGGGGTGTTATCTCTTTTGTCGAAAATCTGCTGTTTTTGCTCGAACATTAAATGCCTCCAAATGGTATTTAATTAACTTCCCGGGGTGAAGAAACCCTTTTTGAGAACTCAGAGTGAGTAAATTGGCCATTTTCATGCACTTTTAACCATTCCATAAATCTTGTGTTTTGGGCCCCTGGAAGCATGAAAATCACTTTAAACATGCTAATTTTAGCTCTAACACTGATGATCCACCTACAAATGTGAACTGACGTTCAAAAATAAAACATTTGAAAACGGACCATTTTCCACATTTCTGAAGCATGACGTAATGGGGGGCTGTTATCTCTTTTGTCGAAAATCAGCCGTTTTTGCTCGAACATTAAATGCCTCCAAATGGTATTTAATTAACTTCCCGGGGTGAAGAAACCCTTTTTGAGAACTCAGAGTGAGTAAATTGGCCATTTTCATGCACTTTTAACCATTCCATAAATCTTGTGTTTTGGGCCCCTGGAAGCATGAAAATCACTTTAAACATGCAAATTTTAGCTCTAACACTGATGATCCACCTACAAATGTGAACTGACGTTCAAAAATAAAACAATTGAAAACGGACCATTTTCCACATTTCTGAAGCATGACGTAATGGGGGGGTGTTATCTCTTTTGTCGAAAATCAGCCGTTTTTGCTCGAACATTAAATGCCTCCAAATGGTATTTAATTAACTTCCCGGGGTGAAGAAACCCTTTTTGAGAACTCAGAGTGAGTAAATTGGCCATTTTCATGCACTTTTAACCATTCCATAAATCTTGTGTTTTGGGCCCCTGGAAGCATGAAAATCACTTTAAACATGCTAATTTTAGCTCTAACACTGATGATCCACCTACAAATGTGAACTGACGTTCAAAAATAAAACATTTGAAAACGGACCATTTTCCACATTTCTGAAGCATGACGTAATGGGGGGGTGTTATCTCTTTTGTCGAAAATCAGCCGTTTTTGCTCGAACATTAAATGCCTCCAAATGGTATTTAATTAACTTCCCGAGCCCCTGGAAGCATGAAAATCACTTTAAACATGCTAATTTTAGCTCTAACACTGATGATCCACCTACAAATGTGAACTGACGTTCAAAAATAAAACATTTGAAAACGGACCATTTTCCACATTTCTGAAGCATGACGTAATGGGGGGGTGTTATCTCTTTTGTCGAAAACCAGCCGTTTTTGCTCGAACATTAAATGCCTCCAAATGGTATTTAATTAACTTCCCGGGGTGAAGAAACCCTTTTTGAGAACTCAGAGTGAGTAAATTGGCCATTTTCATGCACTTTTAACCATTCCATAAATCTTGTGTTTTGGGCCCCTGGAAGCATGAAAATCACTTTAAACATGCTAATTTTAGCTCTAACACTGATGATCCACCTACAAATGTGAACTGACGTTCAAAAATAAAACATTTGAAAACGGACCATTTTCCACATTTCTGAAGCATGACGTAATGGGGGGGTGTTATCTCTTTTGTCGAAAAACAGCCGTTTTTGCTCGAACATTAAATGCCTCCAAATGGTATTTAATTAACTTCCCGGGGTGAAGAAACCCTTTTTGAGAACTCAGAGTGAGTAAATTGGCCATTTTCATGCACTTTTAACCATTCCATAAATCTTGTGTTTTGGGCCCCTGGAAGCATGAAAATCACTTTAAACATGCTAATTTTAGCTCTAACACTGATGATCCACCTACAAATGTGAACTGACGTTCAAAAATAAAACATTTGAAAACGGACCATTTTCCACATTTCTGAAGCATGACGTAATGGGGGGGTGTTATCTCTTTTGTCGAAAATCAGCCGTTTTTGCTCGAACATTAAATGCCTCCAAATGGTATTTAATTAACTTCCCGGGGTGAAGAAACCCTTTTTGAGAACTCAGAGTGAGTAAATTGGCCATTTTCATGCACTTTTAACCATTCCATAAATCTTGTGTTTTGGGCCCCTGGAAGCATGAAAATCACTTTAAACATGCTAATTTTAGCTCTAACACTGATGATCCACCTACAAATGTGAACTGACGTTCAAAAATAAAACATTTGAAAACGGACCATTTTCCACATTTCTGAAGCATGACGTAATGGGGGGGTGTTATCTCTTTTGTCGAAAATCAGCCGTTTTTGCTCGAACATTAAATGCCTCCAAATGGTATTTAATTAACTTCCCGAGCCCCTGGAAGCATGAAAATCACTTTAAACATGCTAATTTTAGCTCTAACACTGATGATCCACCTACAAATGTGAACTGACGTTCAAAAATAAAACATTTGAAAACGGACCATTTTCCACATTTCTGAAGCATGACGTAATGGGGGGGTGTTATCTCTTTTGTCGAAAATCAGCCGTTTTTGCTCGAACATTAAATGCCTCCAAATGGTATTTAATTAACTTCCCGAGCCCCTGGAAGCATGAAAATCACTTTAAACATGCTAATTTTAGCTCTAACACTGATGATCCACCTACAAATGTGAACTGACGTTCAAAAATAAAACATTTGAAAACGGACCATTTTCCACATTTCTGAAGCATGACGTAATGGGGGGGTGTTATTTCTTTTGTCGAAAATCAGCCGTTTTTGCTCGAACATTAAATGCCTCCAAATGGTATTTAATTAACTTCCCGGGGTGAAGAAACCCTTTTTGAGAACTCAGAGTGAGTAAATTGGCCATTTTCATGCACTTTTAACCATTCCATAAATCTTGTGTTTTGGGCCCCTGGAAGCATGAAAATCACTTTAAACATGCTAATTTTAGCTCTAACACTGATGATCCACCTACAAATGTGAACTGACGTTCAAAAATAAAACATTTGAAAACGGACCATTTTCCACATTTCTGAAGCATGACGTAATGGGGGGGTGTTATCTCTTTTGTCGAAAATCAGCCGTTTTTGCTCGAACATTAAATGCCTCCAAATGGTATTTAATTAACTTCCCGAGCCCCTGGAAGCATGAAAATCACTTTAAACATGCTAATTTTAGCTCTAACACTGATGATCCACCTACAAATGTGAACTGACGTTCAAAAATAAAACATTTGAAAACGGACCATTTTCCACATTTCTGAAGCATGACGTAATGGGGGGGTGTTATCTCTTTTGTCGAAAATCAGCCGTTTTTGCTCGAACATTAAATGCCTCCAAATGGTATTTAATTAACTTCCCGAGCCCCTGGAAGCATGAAAATCACTTTAAACATGCTAATTTTAGCTCTAACACTGATGATCCACCTACAAATGTGAACTGACGTTCAAAAATAAAACATTTGAAAACGGACCATTTTCCACATTTCTGAAGCATGACGTAATGGGGGGGTGTTATTTCTTTTGTCGAAAATCAGCCGTTTTTGCTCGAACATTAAATGCCTCCAAATGGTATTTAATTAACTTCCCGGGGTGAAGAAACCCTTTTTGAGAACTCAGAGTGAGTAAATTGGCCATTTTCATGCACTTTTAACCATTCCATAAATCTTGTGTTTTGGGCCCCTGGAAGCATGAAAATCACTTTAAACATGCTAATTTTAGCTCTAACACTGATGATCCACCTACAAATGTGAACTGACGTTCAAAAATAAAACATTTGAAAACGGACCATTTTCCACATTTCTGAAGCATGACGTAATGGGGGGGTGTTATCTCTTTTGTCGAAAATCAGCCGTTTTTGCTCGAACATTAAATGCCTCCAAATGGTATTTAATTAACTTCCCGAGCCCCTGGAAGCATGAAAATCACTTTAAACATGCTAATTTTAGCTCTAACACTGATGATCCACCTACAAATGTGAACTGACGTTCAAAAATAAAACATTTGAAAACGGACCATTTTCCACATTTCTGAAGCATGACGTAATGGGGGGGTGTTATCTCTTTTGTCGAAAACCAGCCGTTTTTGCTCGAACATTAAATGCCTCCAAATGGTATTTAATTAACTTCCCGGGGTGAAGAAACCCTTTTTGAGAACTCAGAGTGAGTAAATTGGCCATTTTCATGCACTTTTAACCATTCCATAAATCTTGTGTTTTGGGCCCCTGGAAGCATGAAAATCACTTTAAACATGCTAATTTTAGCTCTAACACTGATGATCCACCTACAAATGTGAACTGACGTTCAAAAATAAAACATTTGAAAACGGACCATTTTCCACATTTCTGAAGCATGACGTAATGGGGGGGTGTTATCTCTTTTGTCGAAAAACAGCCGTTTTTGCTCGAACATTAAATGCCTCCAAATGGTATTTAATTAACTTCCCGGGGTGAAGAAACCCTTTTTGAGAACTCAGAGTGAGTAAATTGGCCATTTTCATGCACTTTTAACCATTCCATAAATCTTGTGTTTTGGGCCCCTGGAAGCATGAAAATCACTTTAAACATGCTAATTTTAGCTCTAACACTGATGATCCACCTACAAATGTGAACTGACGTTCAAAAATAAAACATTTGAAAACGGACCATTTTCCACATTTCTGAAGCATGACGTAATGGGGGGGTGTTATCTCTTTTGTCGAAAATCAGCCGTTTTTGCTCGAACATTAAATGCCTCCAAATGGTATTTAATTAACTTCCCGGGGTGAAGAAACCCTTTTTGAGAACTCAGAGTGAGTAAATTGGCCATTTTCATGCACTTTTAACCATTCCATAAATCTTGTGTTTTGGGCCCCTGGAAGCATGAAAATCACTTTAAACATGCTAATTTTAGCTCTAACACTGATGATCCACCTACAAATGTGAACTGACGTTCAAAAATAAAACATTTGAAAACGGACCATTTTCCACATTTCTGAAGCATGACGTAATGGGGGGGTGTTATCTCTTTTGTCGAAAATCAGCCGTTTTTGCTCGAACATTAAATGCCTCCAAATGGTATTTAATTAACTTCCCGAGCCCCTGGAAGCATGAAAATCACTTTAAACATGCTAATTTTAGCTCTAACACTGATGATCCACCTACAAATGTGAACTGACGTTCAAAAATAAAACATTTGAAAACGGACCATTTTCCACATTTCTGAAGCATGACGTAATGGGGGGGTGTTATCTCTTTTGTCGAAAATCAGCCGTTTTTGCTCGAACATTAAATGCCTCCAAATGGTATTTAATTAACTTCCCGAGCCCCTGGAAGCATGAAAATCACTTTAAACATGCTAATTTTAGCTCTAACACTGATGATCCACCTACAAATGTGAACTGACGTTCAAAAATAAAACATTTGAAAACGGACCATTTTCCACATTTCTGAAGCATGACGTAATGGGGGGGTGTTATTTCTTTTGTCGAAAATCAGCCGTTTTTGCTCGAACATTAAATGCCTCCAAATGGTATTTAATTAACTTCCCGGGGTGAAGAAACCCTTTTTGAGAACTCAGAGTGAGTAAATTGGCCATTTTCATGCACTTTTAACCATTCCATAAATCTTGTGTTTTGGGCCCCTGGAAGCATGAAAATCACTTTAAACATGCTAATTTTAGCTCTAACACTGATGATCCACCTACAAATGTGAACTGACGTTCAAAAATAAAACATTTGAAAACGGACCATTTTCCACATTTCTGAAGCATGACGTAATGGGGGGGTGTTATCTCTTTTGTCGAAAATCAGCCGTTTTTGCTCGAACATTAAATGCCTCCAAATGGTATTTAATTAACTTCCCGGGGTGAAGAAACCCTTTTTGAGAACTCAGAGTGAGTAAATTGGCCATTTTCATGCACTTTTAACTATTCCATAAATCTTGTGTTTTGGGCCCCTGGAAGCATGAAAATCACTTTAAACATGCTAATTTTAGCTCTAACACTGATGATCCACCTACAAATGTGAACTGACGTTCAAAAATAAAACATTTGAAAACGGACCATTTTCCACATTTCTGAAGCATGACGTAATGGGGGGGTGTTATCTCTTTTGTCGAAAATCAGCCGTTTTTGCTCGAACATTAAATGCCTCCAAATGGTATTTAATTAACTTCCCGAGCCCCTGGAAGCATGAAAATCACTTTAAACATGCTAATTTTAGCTCTAACACTGATGATCCACCTACAAATGTGAACTGACGTTCAAAAATAAAACATTTGAAAACGGACCATTTTCCACATTTCTGAAGCATGACGTAATGGGGGGGTGTTATCTCTTTTGTCGAAAATCAGCCGTTTTTGCTCGAACATTAAATGCCTCCAAATGGTATTTAATTAACTTCCCGGGGTGAAGAAACCCTTTTTGAGAACTCAGAGTGAGTAAATTGGCCATTTTCATGCACTTTTAACCATTCCATAAATCTTGTGTTTTGGGCCCCTGGAAGCATGAAAATCACTTTAAACATGCTAATTTTAGCTCTAACACTGATGATCCACCTACAAATGTGAACTGACGTTCAAAAATAAAACATTTGAAAACGGACCATTTTCCACATTTCTGAAGCATGACGTAATGGGGGGTGTTATCTCTTTTGTCGAAAATCAGCCGTTTTTGCTCGAACATTAAATGCCTCCAAATGGTATTTAATTAACTTCCCGAGCCCCTGGAAGCATGAAAATCACTTTAAACATGCTAATTTTAGCTCTAACACTGATGATCCACCTACAAATGTGAACTGACGTTCAAAAATAAAACATTTGAAAACGGACCATTTTCCACATTTCTGAAGCATGACGTAATGGGGGGTGTTATCTCTTTTGTCGAAAATCAGCCGTTTTTGCTCGAACATTAAATGCCTCCAAATGGTATTTAATTAACTTCCCGAGCCCCTGGAAGCATGAAAATCACTTTAAACATGCTAATTTTAGCTCTAACACTGATGATCCACCTACAAATGTGAACTGACGTTCAAAAATAAAACATTTGAAAACGGACCATTTTCCACATTTCTGAAGCATGACGTAATGGGGGGGGTGTTATCTCTTTTGTCGAAAATCAGCCGTTTTTGCTCGAACATTAAATGCCTCCAAATGGTATTTAATTAACTTCCCGAGCCCCTGGAAGCATGAAAATCACTTTAAACATGCTAATTTTAGCTGTAACACTGATGATCCACCTACAAATGTGAACTGACGTTCAAAAATAAAACATTTGAAAACGGACCATTTTCCACATTTCTGAAGCATGACGTAATGGGGGGGTGTTATCTCTTTTGTCGAAAATCAGCCGTTTTTGCTCGAACATTAAATGCCTCCAAATGGTATTTAATTAACTTCCCGAGCCCCTGGAAGCATGAAAATCACTTTAAACATGCTAATTTTAGCTCTAACACTGATGATCCACCTACAAATGTGAACTGACGTTCAAAAATAAAACATTTGAAAACGGACCATTTTCCACATTTCTGAAGCATGACGTAATGGGGGGGTGTTATCTCTTTTGTCGAAAATCAGCCGTTTTTGCTCGAACATTAAATGCCTCCAAATGGTATTTAATTAACTTCCTGGGGTGAAGAAACCCTTTTTGAGAACTCAGAGTGAGTAAATTGGCCATTTTCATGCACTTTTAACCATTCCATAAATCTTGTGTTTTGGGCCCCTGGAAGCATGAAAATCACTTTAAACATGCTAATTTTAGCTCTAACACTGATGATCCACCTACAAATGTGAACTGACGTTCAAAAATAAAACATTTGAAAACGGACCATTTTCCACATTTCTGAAGCATGACGTAATGGGGGGGTGTTATCTCTTTTGTCGAAAATCAGCCGTTTTTGCTCGAACATTAAATGCCTCCAAATGGTATTTAATTAACTTCCCGAGCCCCTGGAAGCATGAAAATCACTTTAAACATGCTAATTTTAGCTCTAACACTGATGATCCACCTACAAATGTGAACTGACGTTCAAAAATAAAACATTTGAAAACGGACCATTTTCCACATTTCTGAAGCATGACGTAATGGGGGGGTGTTATCTCTTTTGTCGAAAATCAGCCGTTTTTGCTCGAACATTAAATGCCTCCAAATGGTATTTAATTAACTTCCCGAGCCCCTGGAAGCATGAAAATCACTTTAAACATGCTAATTTTAGCTCTAACACTGATGATCCACCTACAAATGTGAACTGACGTTCAAAAATAAAACATTTGAAAACGGACCATTTTCCACATTTCTGGAGCATTACGTAATGGGGGGGTGTTATCTCTTTTGTCGAAAATCAGCCGTTTTTGCTCGAACATTAAATGCCTCCAAATGGTATTTAATTAACTTCCCGAGCCCCTGGAAGCATGAAAATCACTTTAAACATGCTAATTTTAGCTCTAACACTGATGATCCACCTACAAATGTGAACTGACGTTCAAAAATAAAACATTTGAAAACGGACCATTTTCCACATTTCTGAAGCATGACGTAATGGGGGGGTGTTATCTCTTTTGTCGAAAATCAGCCGTTTTTGCTCGAACATTAAATGCCTCCAAATGGTATTTAATTAACTTCCCGAGCCCCTGGAAGCATGAAAATCACTTTAAACATGCTAATTTTAGCTCTAACACTGATGATCCACCTACAAATGTGAACTGACGTTCAAAAATAAAACATTTGAAAACGGACCATTTTCCACATTTCTGAAGCATGACGTAATGGGGGGGTGTTATCTCTTTTGTCGAAAATCAGCCGTTTTTGCTCGAACATTAAATGCCTCCAAATGGTATTTAATTAACTTCCCGGGGTGAAGAAACCCTTTTTGAGAACTCAGAGTGAGTAAATTGGCCATTTTCATGCACTTTTAACCATTCCATAAATCTTGTGTTTTGGGCCCCTGGAAGCATGAAAATCACTTTAAACATGCTAATTTTAGCTCTAACACTGATGATCCACCTACAAATGTGAACTGACGTTCAAAAATAAAACATTTGAAAACGGACCATTTTCCACATTTCTGAAGCATGACGTAATGGGGGGGTGTAATCTCTTTTGTCGAAAATCAGCCGTTTTTGCTCGAACATTAAATGCCTCCAAATGGTATTTAATTAACTTCCCGGGGTGAAGAAACCCTTTTTGAGAACTCAGAGTGAGTAAATTGGCCATTTTCATGCACTTTTAACCATTCCATAAATCTTGTGTTTTGGGCCCCTGGAAGCATGAAAATCACTTTAAACATGCTAATTTTAGCTCTAACACTGATGATCCACCTACAAATGTGAACTGACGTTCAAAAATAAAACATTTGAAAACGGACCATTTTCCACATTTCTGAAGCATGACGTAATGGGGGGGTGTTATCTCTTTTGTCGAAAATCAGCCGTTTTTGCTCGAACATTAAATGCCTCCAAATGGTATTTAATTAACTTCCCGAGCCCCTGGAAGCATGAAAATCACTTTAAACATGCTAATTTTAGCTCTAACACTGATGATCCACCTACAAATGTGAACTGACGTTCAAAAATAAAACATTTGAAAACGGACCATTTTCCACATTTCTGAAGCATGACGTAATGGGGGGGTGTTATCTCTTTTGTCGAAAATCAGCCGTTTTTGCTCGAACATTAAATGCCTCCAAATGGTATTTAATTAACTTCCCGAGCCCCTGGAAGCATGAAAATCACTTTAAACATGCTAATTTTAGCTCTAACACTGATGATCCACCTACAAATGTGAACTGACGTTCAAAAATAAAACATTTGAAAACGGACCATTTTCCACATTTCTGAAGCATGACGTAATGGGGGGGTGTTATTTCTTTTGTCGAAAATCAGCCGTTTTTGCTCGAACATTAAATGCCTCCAAATGGTATTTAATTAACTTCCCGAGCCCCTGGAAGCATGAAAATCACTTTAAACATGCTAATTTTAGCTCTAACACTGATGATCCACCTACAAATGTGAACTGACGTTCAAAAATAAAACATTTGAAAACGGACCATTTTCCACATTTCTGAAGCATGACGTAATGGGGGGGTGTTATCTCTTTTGTCGAAAATCAGCCGTTTTTGCTCGAACATTAAATGCCTCCAAATGGTATTTAATTAACTTCCCGAGCCCCTGGAAGCATGAAAATCACTTTAAACATGCTAATTTTAGCTCTAACACTGATGATCCACCTACAAATGTGAACTGACGTTCAAAAATAAAACATTTGAAAACGGACCATTTTCCACATTTCTGAAGCATGACGTAATGGGGGGGTGTTATCTCTTTTGTCGAAAATCAGCCGTTTTTGCTCGAACATTAAATGCCTCCAAATGGTATTTAATTAACTTCCCGAGCCCCTGGAAGCATGAAAATCACTTTAAACATGCTAATTTTAGCTCTAACACTGATGATCCACCTACAAATGTGAACTGACGTTCAAAAATAAAACATTTGAAAACGGACCATTTTCCACATTTCTGAAGCATGACGTAATGGGGGGGTGTTATCTATTTTGTCGAAAATCAGCCGTTTTTGCTCGAACATTAAATGCCTCCAAATGGTATTTAATTAACTTCCCGGGGTGAAGAAACCCTTTTTGAGAACTCAGAGTGAGTAAATTGGCCATTTTCATGCACTTTTAACCATTCCATAAATCTTGTGTTTTGGGCCCCTGGAAGCATGAAAATCACTTTAAACATGCTAATTTTAGCTCTAACACTGATGATCCACCTACAAATGTGAACTGACGTTCAAAAATAAAACATTTGAAAACGGACCATTTTCCACATTTCTGAAGCATGACGTAATGGGGGGGTGTTATCTCTTTTGTCGAAAATCAGCCGTTTTTGCTCGAACATTAAATGCCTCCAAATGGTATTTAATTAACTTCCCGGGGTGAAGAAACCCTTTTTGAGAACTCAGAGTGAGTAAATTGGCCATTTTCATGCACTTTTAACCATTCCATAAATCTTGTGTTTTGGGCCCCTGGAAGCATGAAAATCACTTTAAACATGCTAATTTTAGCTCTAACACTGATGATCCACCTACAAATGTGAACTGACGTTCAAAAATAAAACATTTGAAAACGGACCATTTTCCACATTTCTGAAGCATGACGTAATTGGGGGGTGTTATCTCTTTTGTCGAAAATCAGCCGTTTTTGCTCGAACATTAAATGCCTCCAAATGGTATTTAATTAACTTCCCGAGCCCCTGGAAGCATGAAAATCACTTTAAACATGCTAATTTTAGCTCTAACACTGATGATCCACCTACAAATGTGAACTGACGTTCAAAAATAAAACATTTGAAAACGGACCATTTTCCACATTTCTGAAGCATGACGTAATGGGGGGGTGTTATCTCTTTTGTCGAAAATCAGCCGTTTTTGCTCGAACATTAAATGCCTCCAAATGGTATTTAATTAACTTCCCGAGCCCCTGGAAGCATGAAAATCACTTTAAACATGCTAATTTTAGCTCTAACACTGATGATCCACCTACAAATGTGAACTGACGTTCAAAAATAAAACATTTGAAAACGGACCATTTTCCACATTTCTGAAGCATGACGTAATGGGGGGGTGTTATCTCTTTTGTCGAAAATCAGCCGTTTTTGCTCGAACATTAAATGCCTCCAAATGGTATTTAATTAACTTCCCGGGGTGAAGAAACCCTTTTTGAGAACTCAGAGTGAGTAAATTGGCCATTTTCATGCACTTTTAACCATTCCATAAATCTTGTGTTTTGGGCCCCTGGAAGCATGAAAATCACTTTAAACATGCTAATTTTAGCTCTAACACTGATGATCCACCTACAAATGTGAACTGACGTTCAAAAATAAAACATTTGAAAACGGACCATTTTCCACATTTCTGAAGCATGACGTAATGGGGGGGTGTTATCTCTTTTGTCGAAAATCAGCCGTTTTTGCTCGAACATTAAATGCCTCCAAATGGTATTTAATTAACTTCCCGAGCCCCTGGAAGCATGAAAATCACTTTAAACATGCTAATTTTAGCTCTAACACTGATGATCCACCTACAAATGTGAACTGACGTTCAAAAATAAAACATTTGAAAACGGACCATTTTCCACATTTCTGAAGCATGACGTAATGGGGGGTGTTATCTCTTTTGTCGAAAATCAGCCGTTTTTGCTCGAACATTAAATGCCTCCAAATGGTATTTAATTAACTTCCCGAGCCCCTGGAAGCATGAAAATCACTTTAAACATGCTAATTTTAGCTCTAACACTGATGATCCACCTACAAATGTGAACTGACGTTCAAAAATAAAACATTTGAAAACGGACCATTTTCCACATTTCTGAAGCATGACGTAATGGGGGGGTGTTATCTCTTTTGTCGAAAATCAGCCGTTTTTGCTCGAACATTAAATGCCTCCAAATGGTATTTAATTAACTTCCCGGGGTGAAGAAACCCTTTTTGAGAACTCAGAGTGAGTAAATTGGCCATTTTCATGCACTTTTAACCATTCCATAAATCTTGTGTTTTGGGCCCCTGGAAGCATGAAAATCACTTTAAACATGCTAATTTTAGCTCTAACACTGATGATCCACCTACAAATGTGAACTGACGTTCAAAAATAAAACATTTGAAAACGGACCATTTTCCACATTTCTGAAGCATGACGTAATGGGGGGGTGTTATCTCTTTTGTCGAAAATCAGCCGTTTTTGCTCGAACATTAAATGCCTCCAAATGGTATTTAATTAACTTCCCGAGCCCCTGGAAGCATGAAAATCACTTTAAACATGCTAATTTTAGCTCTAACACTGATGATCCACCTACAAATGTGAACTGACGTTCAAAAATAAAACATTTGAAAACGGACCATTTTCCACATTTCTGAAGCATGACGTAATGGGGGGGTGTTATCTCTTTTGTCGAAAATCAGCCGTTTTTGCTCGAACATTAAATGCCTCCAAATGGTATTTAATTAACTTCCCGGGGTGAAGAAACCCTTTTTGAGAACTCAGAGTGAGTAAATTGGCCATTTTCATGCACTTTTAACCATTCCATAAATCTTGTGTTTTGGGCCCCTGGAAGCATGAAAATCACTTTAAACATGCTAATTTTAGCTCTAACACTGATGATCCACCTACAAATGTGAACTGACGTTCAAAAATAAAACATTTGAAAACGGACCATTTTCCACATTTCTGAAGCGTGACGTAATGGGGGGGTGTTATCTCTTTTGTCGAAAATCAGCCGTTTTTGCTCGAACATTAAATGCCTCCAAATGGTATTTAATTAACTTCCCGAGCCCCTGGAAGCATGAAAATCACTTTAAACATGCTAATTTTAGCTCTAACACTGATGATCCACCTACAAATGTGAACTGACGTTCAAAAATAAAACATTTGAAAACGGACCATTTTCCACATTTCTGAAGCATGACGTAATGGGGGGGTGTTATCTCTTTTGTCGAAAATCAGCCGTTTTTGCTCGAACATTAAATGCCTCCAAATGGTATTTAATTAACTTCCCGAGCCCCTGGAAGCATGAAAATCACTTTAAACACGCTAATTTTAGCTCTAACACTGATGATCCACCTACAAATGTGAACTGACGTTCAAAAATAAAACATTTGAAAACGGACCATTTTCCACATTTCTGAAGCATGACGTAATGGGGGGGTGTTATCTCTTTTGTCGAAAATCAGCTGTTTTTGCTCGAACATTAAATGCCTCCAAATGGTATTTAATTAACTTCCCGAGCCCCTGGAAGCATGAAAATCACTTTAAACATGCTAATTTTAGCTCTAACACTGATTATCCACCTACAAATGTGAACTGACGTTCAAAAATAAAACATTTGAAAACGGACCATTTTCCACATTTCTGAAGCATGACGTAATGGGGGGGTGTTATCTCTTTTGTCGAAAATCAGCCGTTTTTGCTTGAACATTAAATGCCTCCAAATGGTATTTAATTAACTTCCCGAGCCCCTGGAAGCATGAAAATCACTTTAAACATGCTAATTTTAGCTCTAACACTGATGATCCACCTACAAATGTGAACTGACGTTCAAAAATAAAACTTTTGAAAACGGACCATTTTCCACATTTCTGAAGCATGACGTAATGGGGGGGTGTTATCTCTTTTGTCGAAAATCAGCCGTTTTTGCTCAAACATTAAATGCCTCCAAATGGTATTTAATTAACTTCCTGGGGTGAAGAAACCCTTTTTGAGAACTCAGAGTGAGTAAATTGGCCATTTTCATGCACTTTTAACCATTCCATAAATCTTGTGTTTTGGGCCCCTGGAAGCATGAAAATCACTTTAAACATGCTAATTTTAGCTCTAACACTGATGATCCACCTACAAATGTGAACTGACGTTCAAAAATAAAACATTTGAAAACGGACCATTTTCCACATTTCTGAAGCATGACGTAATGGGGGGGTGTTATCTCTTTTGTCGAAAATCAGCCGTTTTTGCTCGAACATTAAATGCCTCCAAATGGTATTTAATTAACTTCCCGAGCCCCTGGAAGCATGAAAATCACTTTAAACATGCTAATTTTAGCTCTAACACTGATGATCCACCTACAAATGTGAACTGACGTTCAAAAATAAAACATTTGAAAACGGACCATTTTCCACATTTCTGAAGCATGACGTAATGGGGGGGTGTTATCTCTTTTGTCGAAAATCAGCCGTTTTTGCTCGAACATTAAATGCCTCCAAATGGTATTTAATTAACTTCCCGAGCCCCTGGAAGCATGAAAATCACTTTAAACATGCTAATTTTAGCTCTAACACTGATGATCCACCTACAAATGTGAACTGACGTTCAAAAATAAAACATTTGAAAACGGACCATTTTCCACATTTCTGAAGCATGACGTAATGGGGGGGTGTTATCTCTTTTGTCGAAAATCAGCCGTTTTTGCTCGAACATTAAATGCCTCCAAATGGTATTTAATTAACTTCCCGGGGTGAAGAAACCCTTTTTGAGAACTCAGAGTGAGTAAATTGGCCATTTTCATGCACTTTTAACCATTCCATAAATCTTGTGTTTTGGGCCCCTGGAAGCATGAAAATCACTTTAAACATGCTAATTTTAGCTCTAACTCTGATGATCCACCTACAAATGTGAACTGACGTTCAAAAATAAAACATTTGAAAACGGACCATTTTCCACATTTCTGAAGCATGACGTAATGGGGGGGTGTTATCTCTTTTGTCGAAAATCAGCCGTTTTTGCTCGAACATTAAATGCCTCCAAATGGTATTTAATTAACTTCCCGGGGTGAAGAAACCCTTTTTGAGAACTCAGAGTGAGTAAATTGGCCATTTTCATGCACTTTTAACCATTCCATAAATCTTGTGTTTTGGGCCCCTGGAAGCATGAAAATCACTTTAAACATGCTAATTTTAGCTCTAACACTGATGATCCACCTACAAATGTGAACTGACGTTCAAAAATAAAACATTTGAAAACGGACCATTTTCCACATTTCTGAAGCATGACGTAATGGGGGGGTGTTATCTCTTTTGTCGAAAATCAGCCGTTTTTGCTCGAACATTAAATGCCTCCAAATGGTATTTAATTAACTTCCCGAGCCCCTGGAAGCATGAAAATCACTTTAAACATGCTAATTTTAGCTCTAACACTGATGATCCACCTACAAATGTGAACTGACGTTCAAAAATAAAACATTTGAAAACGGACCATTTTCCACATTTCTGAAGCATGACGTAATGGGGGGGTGTTATCTCTTTTGTCGAAAATCAGCCGTTTTTGCTCGAACATTAAATGCCTCCAAATGGTATTTAATTAACTTCCCGAGCCCCTGGAAGCATGAAAATCACTTTAAACATGCTAATTTTAGCTCTAACACTGATGATCCACCTACAAATGTGAACTGACGTTCAAAAATAAAACATTTGAAAACGGACCATTTTCCACATTTCTGAAGCATGACGTAATGGGGGGGTGTTATTTCTTTTGTCGAAAATCAGCCGTTTTTGCTCGAACATTAAATGCCTCCAAATGGTATTTAATTAACTTCCCGAGCCCCTGGAAGCATGAAAATCACTTTAAACATGCTAATTTTAGCTCTAACACTGATGATCCACCTACAAATGTGAACTGACGTTCAAAAATAAAACATTTGAAAACGGACCATTTTCCACATTTCTGAAGCATGACGTAATGGGGGGGTGTTATCTCTTTTGTCGAAAATCAGCCGTTTTTGCTCGAACATTAAATGCCTCCAAATGGTATTTAATTAACTTCCCGAGCCCCTGGAAGCATGAAAATCACTTTAAACATGCTAATTTTAGCTCTAACACTGATGATCCACCTACAAATGTGAACTGACGTTCAAAAATAAAACATTTGAAAACGGACCATTTTCCACATTTCTGAAGCATGACGTAATGGGGGGGGTGTTATCTCTTTTGTCGAAAATCAGCCGTTTTTGCTCGAACATTAAATGCCTCCAAATGGTATTTAATTAACTTCCCGAGCCCCTGGAAGCATGAAAATCACTTTAAACATGCTAATTTTAGCTCTAACACTGATGATCCACCTACAAATGTGAACTGACGTTCAAAAATAAAACATTTGAAAACGGACCATTTTCCACATTTCTGAAGCATGACGTAATGGGGGGGTGTTATCTCTTTTGTCGAAAATCAGCCGTTTTTGCTCGAACATTAAATGCCTCCAAATGGTATTTAATTAACTTCCCGGGGTGAAGAAACCCTTTTTGAGAACTCAGAGTGAGTAAATTGGCCATTTTCATGCACTTTTAACCATTCCATAAATCTTGTGTTTTGGGCCCCTGGAAGCATGAAAATCACTTTAAACATGCTAATTTTAGCTCTAACACTGATGATCCACCTACAAATGTGAACTGACGTTCAAAAATAAAACATTTGAAAACGGACCATTTTCCACATTTCTGAAGCATGACGTAATGGGGGGGTGTTATCTCTTTTGTCGAAAATCAGCCGTTTTTGCTCGAACATTAAATGCCTCCAAATGGTATTTAATTAACTTCCCGGGGTGAAGAAACCCTTTTTGAGAACTCAGAGTGAGTAAATTGGCCATTTTCATGCACTTTTAACCATTCCATAAATCTTGTGTTTTGGGCCCCTGGAAGCATGAAAATCACTTTAAACATGCTAATTTTAGCTCTAACACTGATGATCCACCTACAAATGTGAACTGACGTTCAAAAATAAAACATTTGAAAACGGACCATTTTCCACATTTCTGAAGCATGACGTAATGGGGGGGTGTTATCTCTTTTGTCGAAAATCAGCCGTTTTTGCTCGAACATTAAATGCCTCCAAATGGTATTTAATTAACTTCCCGAGCCCCTGGAAGCATGAAAATCACTTTAAACATGCTAATTTTAGCTCTAACACTGATGATCCACCTACAAATGTGAACTGACGTTCAAAAATAAAACATTTGAAAACGGACCATTTTCCACATTTCTGAAGCATGACGTAATGGGGGGGTGTTATCTCTTTTGTCGAAAATCAGCCGTTTTTGCTCGAACATTAAATGCCTCCAAATGGTATTTAATTAACTTCCCGAGCCCCTGGAAGCATGAAAATCACTTTAAACATGCTAATTTTAGCTCTAACACTGATGATCCACCTACAAATGTGAACTGACGTTCAAAAATAAAACATTTGAAAACGGACCATTTTCCACATTTCTGAAGCATGACGTAATGGGGGGGTGTTATCTCTTTTGTCGAAAATCAGCCGTTTTTGCTCGAACATTAAATGCCTCCAAATGGTATTTAATTAACTTCCCGGGGTGAAGAAACCCTTTTTGAGAACTCAGAGTGAGTAAATTGGCCATTTTCATGCACTTTTAACCATTCCATAAATCTTGTGTTTTGGGCCCCTGGAAGCATGAAAATCACTTTAAACATGCTAATTTTAGCTCTAACACTGATGATCCACCTACAAATGTGAACTGACGTTCAAAAATAAAACATTTGAAAACGGACCATTTTCCATATTTCTGAAGCATGACGTAATGGGGGGGTGTTATCTCTTTTGTCGAAAATCAGCCGTTTTTGCTCGAACATTAAATGCCTCCAAATGGTATTTAATTAACTTCCCGAGCCCCTGGAAGCATGAAAATCACTTTAAACATGCTAATTTTAGCTCTAACACTGATGATCCACCTACAAATGTGAACTGACGTTCAAAAATAAAACATTTGAAAACGGACCATTTTCCACATTTCTGAAGCATGACGTAATGGGGGGGTGTTATCTCTTTTGTCGAAAATCAGCCATTTTTGCTCGAACATTAAATGCCTCCAAATGGTATTTAATTAACTTCCCGAGCCCCTGGAAGCATGAAAATCACTTTAAACATGCTAATTTTAGCTCTAACACTGATGATCCACCTACAAATGTGAACTGACGTTCAAAAATAAAACATTTGAAAACGGACCATTTTCCACATTTCTGAAGCATGACGTAATGGGGGGGTGTTATCTCTTTTGTCGAAAATCAGCCGTTTTTGCTCGAACATTAAATGCCTCCAAATGGTATTTAATTAACTTCCCGGGGTGAAGAAACCCTTTTTGAGAACTCAGAGTGAGTAAATTGGCCATTTTCATGCACTTTTAACCATTCCATAAATCTTGTGTTTTGGGCCCCTGGAAGCATGAAAATCACTTTAAACATGCTAATTTTAGCTCTAACACTGATGATCCACCTACAAATGTGAACTGACGTTCAAAAATAAAACATTTGAAAACGGACCATTTTCCACATTTCTGAAGCATGACGTAATGGGGGGGTGTTATCTCTTTTGTCGAAAATCAGCCGTTTTTGCTCGAACATTAAATGCCTCCAAATGGTATTTAATTAACTTCCCGGGGTGAAGAAACCCTTTTTGAGAACTCAGAGTGAGTAAATTGGCCATTTTCATGCACTTTTAACCATTCCATAAATCTTGTGTTTTGGGCCCCTGGAAGCATGAAAATCACTTTAAACATGCTAATTTTAGCTCTAACTCTGATGATCCACCTACAAATGTGAACTGACGTTCAAAAATAAAACATTTGAAAACGGACCATTTTCCACATTTCTGAAGCATGACGTAATGGGGGGGTGTTATCTCTTTTGTCGAAAATCAGCCGTTTTTGCTCGAACATTAAATGCCTCCAAATGGTATTTAATTAACTTCCCGGGGTGAAGAAACCCTTTTTGAGAACTCAGAGTGAGTAAATTGGCCATTTTCATGCACTTTTAACCATTCCATAAATCTTGTGTTTTGGGCCCCTGGAAGCATGAAAATCACTTTAAACATGCTAATTTTAGCTCTAACACTGATGATCCACCTACAAATGTGAACTGACGTTCAAAAATAAAACATTTGAAAACGGACCATTTTCCACATTTCTGAAGCATGACGTAATGGGGGGGTGTTATCTCTTTTGTCGAAAATCAGCCGTTTTTGCTCGAACATTAAATGCCTCCAAATGGTATTTAATTAACTTCCCGAGCCCCTGGAAGCATGAAAATCACTTTAAACATGCTAATTTTAGCTCTAACACTGATGATCCACCTACAAATGTGAACTGACGTTCAAAAATAAAACATTTGAAAACGGACCATTTTCCACATTTCTGAAGCATGACGTAATGGGGGGGTGTTATCTCTTTTGTCGAAAATCAGCCGTTTTTGCTCGAACATTAAATGCCTCCAAATGGTATTTAATTAACTTCCCGAGCCCCTGGAAGCATGAAAATCACTTTAAACATGCTAATTTTAGCTCTAACACTGATGATCCACCTACAAATGTGAACTGACGTTCAAAAATAAAACATTTGAAAACGGACCATTTTCCACATTTCTGAAGCATGACGTAATGGGGGGGTGTTATTTCTTTTGTCGAAAATCAGCCGTTTTTGCTCGAACATTAAATGCCTCCAAATGGTATTTAATTAACTTCCCGAGCCCCTGGAAGCATGAAAATCACTTTAAACATGCTAATTTTAGCTCTAACACTGATGATCCACCTACAAATGTGAACTGACGTTCAAAAATAAAACATTTGAAAACGGACCATTTTCCACATTTCTGAAGCATGACGTAATGGGGGGGTGTTATCTCTTTTGTCGAAAATCAGCCGTTTTTGCTCGAACATTAAATGCCTCCAAATGGTATTTAATTAACTTCCCGAGCCCCTGGAAGCATGAAAATCACTTTAAACATGCTAATTTTAGCTCTAACACTGATGATCCACCTACAAATGTGAACTGACGTTCAAAAATAAAACATTTGAAAACGGACCATTTTCCACATTTCTGAAGCATGACGTAATGGGGGGGGTGTTATCTCTTTTGTCGAAAATCAGCCGTTTTTGCTCGAACATTAAATGCCTCCAAATGGTATTTAATTAACTTCCCGAGCCCCTGGAAGCATGAAAATCACTTTAAACATGCTAATTTTAGCTCTAACACTGATGATCCACCTACAAATGTGAACTGACGTTCAAAAATAAAACATTTGAAAACGGACCATTTTCCACATTTCTGAAGCATGACGTAATGGGGGGGTGTTATCTCTTTTGTCGAAAATCAGCCGTTTTTGCTCGAACATTAAATGCCTCCAAATGGTATTTAATTAACTTCCCGGGGTGAAGAAACCCTTTTTGAGAACTCAGAGTGAGTAAATTGGCCATTTTCATGCACTTTTAACCATTCCATAAATCTTGTGTTTTGGGCCCCTGGAAGCATGAAAATCACTTTAAACATGCTAATTTTAGCTCTAACACTGATGATCCACCTACAAATGTGAACTGACGTTCAAAAATAAAACATTTGAAAACGGACCATTTTCCACATTTCTGAAGCATGACGTAATGGGGGGGTGTTATCTCTTTTGTCGAAAATCAGCCGTTTTTGCTCGAACATTAAATGCCTCCAAATGGTATTTAATTAACTTCCCGGGGTGAAGAAACCCTTTTTGAGAACTCAGAGTGAGTAAATTGGCCATTTTCATGCACTTTTAACCATTCCATAAATCTTGTGTTTTGGGCCCCTGGAAGCATGAAAATCACTTTAAACATGCTAATTTTAGCTCTAACACTGATGATCCACCTACAAATGTGAACTGACGTTCAAAAATAAAACATTTGAAAACGGACCATTTTCCACATTTCTGAAGCATGACGTAATGGGGGGGTGTTATCTCTTTTGTCGAAAATCAGCCGTTTTTGCTCGAACATTAAATGCCTCCAAATGGTATTTAATTAACTTCCCGAGCCCCTGGAAGCATGAAAATCACTTTAAACATGCTAATTTTAGCTCTAACACTGATGATCCACCTACAAATGTGAACTGACGTTCAAAAATAAAACATTTGAAAACGGACCATTTTCCACATTTCTGAAGCATGACGTAATGGGGGGGTGTTATCTCTTTTGTCGAAAATCAGCCGTTTTTGCTCGAACATTAAATGCCTCCAAATGGTATTTAATTAACTTCCCGAGCCCCTGGAAGCATGAAAATCACTTTAAACATGCTAATTTTAGCTCTAACACTGATGATCCACCTACAAATGTGAACTGACGTTCAAAAATAAAACATTTGAAAACGGACCATTTTCCACATTTCTGAAGCATGACGTAATGGGGGGGTGTTATCTCTTTTGTCGAAAATCAGCCGTTTTTGCTCGAACATTAAATGCCTCCAAATGGTATTTAATTAACTTCCCGGGGTGAAGAAACCCTTTTTGAGAACTCAGAGTGAGTAAATTGGCCATTTTCATGCACTTTTAACCATTCCATAAATCTTGTGTTTTGGGCCCCTGGAAGCATGAAAATCACTTTAAACATGCTAATTTTAGCTCTAACACTGATGATCCACCTACAAATGTGAACTGACGTTCAAAAATAAAACATTTGAAAACGGACCATTTTCCATATTTCTGAAGCATGACGTAATGGGGGGGTGTTATCTCTTTTGTCGAAAATCAGCCGTTTTTGCTCGAACATTAAATGCCTCCAAATGGTATTTAATTAACTTCCCGAGCCCCTGGAAGCATGAAAATCACTTTAAACATGCTAATTTTAGCTCTAACACTGATGATCCACCTACAAATGTGAACTGACGTTCAAAAATAAAACATTTGAAAACGGACCATTTTCCACATTTCTGAAGCATGACGTAATGGGGGGGTGTTATCTCTTTTGTCGAAAATCAGCCATTTTTGCTCGAACATTAAATGCCTCCAAATGGTATTTAATTAACTTCCCGAGCCCCTGGAAGCATGAAAATCACTTTAAACATGCTAATTTTAGCTCTAACACTGATGATCCACCTACAAATGTGAACTGACGTTCAAAAATAAAACATTTGAAAACGGACCATTTTCCACATTTCTGAAGCATGACGTAATGGGGGGGTGTTATCTCTTTTGTCGAAAATCAGCCGTTTTTGCTCGAACATTAAATGCCTCCAAATGGTATTTAATTAACTTCCCGGGGTGAAGAAACCCTTTTTGAGAACTCAGAGTGAGTAAATTGGCCATTTTCATGCACTTTTAACCATTCCATAAATCTTGTGTTTTGGGCCCCTGGAAGCATGAAAATCACTTTAAACATGCTAATTTTAGCTCTAACACTGATGATCCACCTACAAATGTGAACTGACGTTCAAAAATAAAACATTTGAAAACGGACCATTTTCCACATTTCTGAAGCATGACGTAATGGGGGGGTGTTATCTCTTTTGTCGAAAATCAGCCGTTTTTGCTCGAACATTAAATGCCTCCAAATGGTATTTAATTAACTTCCCGGGGTGAAGAAACCCTTTTTGAGAACTCAGAGTGAGTAAATTGGCCATTTTCATGCACTTTTAACCATTCCATAAATCTTGTGTTTTGGGCCCCTGGAAGCATGAAAATCACTTTAAACATGCTAATTTTAGCTCTAACACTGATGATCCACCTACAAATGTGAACTGACGTTCAAAAATAAAACATTTGAAAACGGACCATTTTCCACATTTCTGAAGCATGACGTAATGGGGGGGTGTTATCTCTTTTGTCGAAAATCAGCCGTTTTTGCTCGAACATTAAATGCCTCCAAATGGTATTTAATTAACTTCCCGGGGTGAAGAAACCCTTTTTGAGAACTCAGAGTGAGTAAATTGGCCATTTTCATGCACTTTTAACCATTCCATAAATCTTGTGTTTTGGGCCCCTGGAAGCATGAAAATCACTTTAAACATGCTAATTTTAGCTCTAACACTGATGATCCACCTACAAATGTGAACTGACGTTCAAAAATAAAACATTTGAAAACGGACCATTTTCCACATTTCTGAAGCATGACGTAATGGGGGGGTGTTATCTCTTTTGTCGAAAATCAGCCGTTTTTGCTCGAACATTAAATGCCTCCAAATGGTATTTAATTAACTTCCCGAGCCCCTGGAAGCATGAAAATCACTTTAAACATGCTAATTTTAGCTCTAACACTGATGATCCACCTACAAATGTGAACTGACGTTCAAAAATAAAACATTTGAAAACGGACCATTTTCCACATTTCTGAAGCATGACGTAATGGGGGGGTGTTATCTCTTTTGTCGAAAATCAGCCGTTTTTGCTCAAACATTAAATGCCTCCAAATGGTATTTAATTAACTTCCCGGGGTGAAGAAACCCTTTTTGAGAACTCAGAGTGAGTAAATTGGCCATTTTCATGCACTTTTAACCATTCCATGAATCTTGTGTTTTGGGCCCCTGGAAGCATGAAAATCACTTTAAACATGCTAATTTTAGCTCTAACACTGATGATCCACCTACAAATGTGAACTGACGTTCAAAAATAAAACATTTGAAAACGGACCATTTTCCACATTTCTGAAGCATGACGTAATGGGGGGGTGTTATCTCTTTTGTCGAAAATCAGCCGTTTTTGCTCGAACATTAAATGCCTCCAAATGGTATTTAATTAACTTCCCGAGCCCCTGGAAGCATGAAAATCACTTTAAACATGCTAATTTTAGCTCTAACACTGATGATCCACCTACAAATGTGAACTGACGTTCAAAAATAAAACATTTGAAAACGGACCATTTTCCACATTTCTGAAGCATGACGTAATGGGGGGGTGTTATCTCTTTTGTCGAAAATCAGCCGTTTTTGCTCGAACATTAAATGCCTCCAAATGGTATTTAATTAACTTCCCGGGGTGAAGAAACCCTTTTTGAGAACTCAGAGTGAGTAAATTGGCCATTTTCATGCACTTTTAACCATTCCATAAATCTTGTGTTTTGGGCCCCTGGAAGCATGAAAATCACTTTAAACATGCTAATTTTAGCTCTAACACTGATGATCCACCTACAAATGTGAACTGACGTTCAAAAATAAAACATTTGAAAACGGACCATTTTCCACATTTCTGAAGCATGACGTAATGGGGGGGTGTTATCTCTTTTGTCGAAAATCAGCCGTTTTTGCTCGAACATTAAATGCCTCCAAATGGTATTTAATTAACTTCCCGGGGTGAAGAAACCCTTTTTGAGAACTCAGAGTGAGTAAATTGGCCATTTTCATGCACTTTTAACCATTCCATAAATCTTGTGTTTTGGGCCCCTGGAAGCATGAAAATCACTTTAAACATGCTAATTTTAGCTCTAACACTGATGATCCACCTACAAATGTGAACTGACGTTCAAAAATAAAACATTTGAAAACGGACCATTTTCCACATTTCTGAAGCATGACGTAATGGGGGGGTGTTATCTCTTTTGTCGAAAATCAGCCGTTTTTGCTCGAACATTAAATGCCTCCAAATGGTATTTAATTAACTTCCCGAGCCCCTGGAAGCATGAAAATCACTTTAAACATGCTAATTTTAGCTCTAACACTGATGATCCACCTACAAATGTGAACTGACGTTCAAAAATAAAACATTTGAAAACGGACCATTTTCCACATTTCTGAAGCATGACGTAATGGGGGGGTGTTATCTCTTTTGTCGAAAATCAGCCGTTTTTGCTCGAACATTAAATGCCTCCAAATGGTATTTAATTAACTTCCCGAGCCCCTGGAAGCATGAAAATCACTTTAAACATGCTAATTTTAGCTCTAACACTGATGATCCACCTACAAATGTGAACTGACGTTCAAAAATAAAACATTTGAAAACGGACCATTTTCCACATTTCTGAAGCATGACGTAATGGGGGGGTGTTATCTCTTTTGTCGAAAATCAGCCGTTTTTGCTCGAACATTAAATGCCTCCAAATGGTATTTAATTAACTTCCCGGGGTGAAGAAACCCTTTTTGAGAACTCAGAGTGAGTAAATTGGCCATTTTCATGCACTTTTAACCATTCCATAAATCTTGTGTTTTGGGCCCCTGGAAGCATGAAAATCACTTTAAACATGCTAATTTTAGCTCTAACACTGATGATCCACCTACAAATGTGAACTGACGTTCAAAAATAAAACATTTGAAAACGGACCATTTTCCATATTTCTGAAGCATGACGTAATGGGGGGGTGTTATCTCTTTTGTCGAAAATCAGCCGTTTTTGCTCGAACATTAAATGCCTCCAAATGGTATTTAATTAACTTCCCGAGCCCCTGGAAGCATGAAAATCACTTTAAACATGCTAATTTTAGCTCTAACACTGATGATCCACCTACAAATGTGAACTGACGTTCAAAAATAAAACATTTGAAAACGGACCATTTTCCACATTTCTGAAGCATGACGTAATGGGGGGGTGTTATCTCTTTTGTCGAAAATCAGCCATTTTTGCTCGAACATTAAATGCCTCCAAATGGTATTTAATTAACTTCCCGAGCCCCTGGAAGCATGAAAATCACTTTAAACATGCTAATTTTAGCTCTAACACTGATGATCCACCTACAAATGTGAACTGACGTTCAAAAATAAAACATTTGAAAACGGACCATTTTCCACATTTCTGAAGCATGACGTAATGGGGGGGTGTTATCTCTTTTGTCGAAAATCAGCCGTTTTTGCTCGAACATTAAATGCCTCCAAATGGTATTTAATTAACTTCCCGGGGTGAAGAAACCCTTTTTGAGAACTCAGAGTGAGTAAATTGGCCATTTTCATGCACTTTTAACCATTCCATAAATCTTGTGTTTTGGGCCCCTGGAAGCATGAAAATCACTTTAAACATGCTAATTTTAGCTCTAACACTGATGATCCACCTACAAATGTGAACTGACGTTCAAAAATAAAACATTTGAAAACGGACCATTTTCCACATTTCTGAAGCATGACGTAATGGGGGGGTGTTATCTCTTTTGTCGAAAATCAGCCGTTTTTGCTCGAACATTAAATGCCTCCAAATGGTATTTAATTAACTTCCCGGGGTGAAGAAACCCTTTTTGAGAACTCAGAGTGAGTAAATTGGCCATTTTCATGCACTTTTAACCATTCCATAAATCTTGTGTTTTGGGCCCCTGGAAGCATGAAAATCACTTTAAACATGCTAATTTTAGCTCTAACTCTGATGATCCACCTACAAATGTGAACTGACGTTCAAAAATAAAACATTTGAAAACGGACCATTTTCCACATTTCTGAAGCATGACGTAATGGGGGGGTGTTATCTCTGGGGTGTTATCTCTTTTGTCGAAAATCAGCCGTTTTTGCTCGAACATTAAATGCCTCCAAATGGTATTTAATTAACTTCCCGGGGTGAAGAAACCCTTTTGAGAACTCAGAGTGAGTAAATTGGCCATTTTCATGCACTTTTAACCATTCCATAAATCTTGTGTTTTGGGCCCCTGGAAGCATGAAAATCACTTTAAACATGCTAATTTTAGCTCTAACACTGATGATCCACCTACAAATGTGAACTGACGTTCAAAAATAAAACATTTGAAAACGGACCATTTTCCACATTTCTGAAGCATGACGTAATGGGGGGGTGTTATCTCTTTTGTCGAAAATCAGCCGTTTTTGCTCGAACATTAAATGCCTCCAAATGGTATTTAATTAACTTCCCGAGCCCCTGGAAGCATGAAAATCACTTTAAACATGCTAATTTTAGCTCTAACACTGATGATCCACCTACAAATGTGAACTGACGTTCAAAAATAAAACATTTGAAAACGGACCATTTTCCACATTTCTGAAGCATGACGTAATGGGGGGGTGTTATCTCTTTTGTCGAAAATCAGCCGTTTTTGCTCGAACATTAAATGCCTCCAAATGGTATTTAATTAACTTCCCGAGCCCCTGGAAGCATGAAAATCACTTTAAACATGCTAATTTTAGCTCTAACACTGATGATCCACCTACAAATGTGAACTGACGTTCAAAAATAAAACATTTGAAAACGGACCATTTTCCACATTTCTGAAGCATGACGTAATGGGGGGGTGTTATTTCTTTTGTCGAAAATCAGCCGTTTTTGCTCGAACATTAAATGCCTCCAAATGGTATTTAATTAACTTCCCGAGCCCCTGGAAGCATGAAAATCACTTTAAACATGCTAATTTTAGCTCTAACACTGATGATCCACCTACAAATGTGAACTGACGTTCAAAAATAAAACATTTGAAAACGGACCATTTTCCACATTTCTGAAGCATGACGTAATGGGGGGGTGTTATCTCTTTTGTCGAAAATCAGCCGTTTTTGCTCGAACATTAAATGCCTCCAAATGGTATTTAATTAACTTCCCGAGCCCCTGGAAGCATGAAAATCACTTTAAACATGCTAATTTTAGCTCTAACACTGATGATCCACCTACAAATGTGAACTGACGTTCAAAAATAAAACATTTGAAAACGGACCATTTTCCACATTTCTGAAGCATGACGTAATGGGGGGGTGTTATCTCTTTTGTCGAAAATCAGCCGTTTTTGCTCGAACATTAAATGCCTCCAAATGGTATTTAATTAACTTCCCGAGCCCCTGGAAGCATGAAAATCACTTTAAACATGCTAATTTTAGCTCTAACACTGATGATCCACCTACAAATGTGAACTGACGTTCAAAAATAAAACATTTGAAAACGGACCATTTTCCACATTTCTGAAGCATGACGTAATGGGGGGGTGTTATCTCTTTTGTCGAAAATCAGCCGTTTTTGCTCGAACATTAAATGCCTCCAAATGGTATTTAATTAACTTCCCGGGGTGAAGAAACCCTTTTTGAGAACTCAGAGTGAGTAAATTGGCCATTTTCATGCACTTTTAACCATTCCATAAATCTTGTGTTTTGGGCCCCTGGAAGCATGAAAATCACTTTAAACATGCTAATTTTAGCTCTAACACTGATGATCCACCTACAAATGTGAACTGACGTTCAAAAATAAAACATTTGAAAACGGACCATTTTCCACATTTCTGAAGCATGACGTAATGGGGGGGTGTTATCTCTTTTGTCGAAAATCAGCCGTTTTTGCTCGAACATTAAATGCCTCCAAATGGTATTTAATTAACTTCCCGGGGTGAAGAAACCCTTTTTGAGAACTCAGAGTGAGTAAATTGGCCATTTTCATGCACTTTTAACCATTCCATAAATCTTGTGTTTTGGGCCCCTGGAAGCATGAAATCACTTTAAACATGCTAATTTTAGCTCTAACACTGATGATCCACCTACAAATGTGAACTGACGTTCAAAAATAAAACATTTGAAAACGGACCATTTTCCACATTTCTGAAGCATGACGTAATGGGGGGGTGTTATCTCTTTTGTCGAAAATCAGCCGTTTTTGCTCGAACATTAAATGCCTCCAAATGGTATTTAATTAACTTCCCGAGCCCCTGGAAGCATGAAAATCACTTTAAACATGCTAATTTTAGCTCTAACACTGATGATCCACCTACAAATGTGAACTGACGTTCAAAAATAAAACATTTGAAAACGGACCATTTTCCACATTTCTGAAGCATGACGTAATGGGGGGGTGTTATCTCTTTTGTCGAAAATCAGCCGTTTTTGCTCGAACATTAAATGCCTCCAAATGGTATTTAATTAACTTCCCGAGCCCCTGGAAGCATGAAAATCACTTTAAACATGCTAATTTTAGCTCTAACACTGATGATCCACCTACAAATGTGAACTGACGTTCAAAAATAAAACATTTGAAAACGGACCATTTTCCACATTTCTGAAGCATGACGTAATGGGGGGGTGTTATCTCTTTTGTCGAAAATCAGCCGTTTTTGCTCGAACATTAAATGCCTCCAAATGGTATTTAATTACTTCCGGGGTGAAGAAACCCTTTTTGAGAACTCAGAGTGAGTAAATTGGCCATTTTCATGCACTTTTAACCATTCCATAAATCTTGTGTTTTGGGCCCCTGGAAGCATGAAAATCACTTTAAACATGCTAATTTTAGCTCTAACACTGATGATCCACCTACAAATGTGAACTGACGTTCAAAAATAAAACATTTGAAAACGGACCATTTTCCATATTTCTGAAGCATGACGTAATGGGGGGGTGTTATCTCTTTTGTCGAAAATCAGCCGTTTTTTGCTCGAACATTAAATGCCTCCAAATGGTATTTAATTAACTTCCCGAGCCCCTGGAAGCATGAAAATCACTTTAAACATGCTAATTTTAGCTCTAACACTGATGATCCACCTACAAATGTGAACTGACGTTCAAAAATAAAACATTTGAAAACGGACCATTTTCCACATTTCTGAAGCATGACGTAATGGGGGGGTGTTATCTCTTTTGTCGAAAATCAGCCATTTTTGCTCGAACATTAAATGCCTCCAAATGGTATTTAATTAACTTCCCGAGCCCCTGGAAGCATGAAAATCACTTTAAACATGCTAATTTTAGCTCTAACACTGATGATCCACCTACAAATGTGAACTGACGTTCAAAAATAAAACATTTGAAAACGGACCATTTTCCACATTTCTGAAGCATGACGTAATGGGGGGGTGTTATCTCTTTTGTCGAAAATCAGCCGTTTTTGCTCGAACATTAAATGCCTCCAAATGGTATTTAATTAACTTCCCGGGGTGAAGAAACCCTTTTTGAGAACTCAGAGTGAGTAAATTGGCCATTTTCATGCACTTTTAACCATTCCATAAATCTTGTGTTTTGGGCCCCTGGAAGCATGAAAATCACTTTAAACATGCTAATTTTAGCTCTAACACTGATGATCCACCTACAAATGTGAACTGACGTTCAAAAATAAAACATTTGAAAACGGACCATTTTCCACATTTCTGAAGCATGACGTAATGGGGGGGTGTTATCTCTTTTGTCGAAAATCAGCCGTTTTTGCTCGAACATTAAATGCCTCCAAATGGTATTTAATTAACTTCCCGGGGTGAAGAAACCCTTTTTGAGAACTCAGAGTGAGTAAATTGGCCATTTTCATGCACTTTTAACCATTCCATAAATCTTGTGTTTTGGGCCCCTGGAAGCATGAAAATCACTTTAAACATGCTAATTTTAGCTCTAACACTGATGATCCACCTACAAATGTGAACTGACGTTCAAAAATAAAACATTTGAAAACGGACCATTTTCCACATTTCTGAAGCATGACGTAATGGGGGGGTGTTATCTCTTTTGTCGAAAATCAGCCGTTTTTGCTCGAACATTAAATGCCTCCAAATGGTATTTAATTAACTTCCCGGGGTGAAGAAACCCTTTTTGAGAACTCAGAGTGAGTAAATTGGCCATTTTCATGCACTTTTAACCATTCCATAAATCTTGTGTTTTGGGCCCCTGGAAGCATGAAAATCACTTTAAACATGCTAATTTTAGCTCTAACACTGATGATCCACCTACAAATGTGAACTGACGTTCAAAAATAAAACATTTGAAAACGGACCATTTTCCACATTTCTGAAGCATGACGTAATGGGGGGGTGTTATCTCTTTTGTCGAAAATCAGCCGTTTTTGCTCGAACATTAAATGCCTCCAAATGGTATTTAATTAACTTCCCGAGCCCCTGGAAGCATGAAAATCACTTTAAACATGCTAATTTTAGCTCTAACACTGATGATCCACCTACAAATGTGAACTGACGTTCAAAAATAAAACATTTGAAAACGGACCATTTTCCACATTCTGAAGCATGACGTAATGGGGGGGTGTTATCTCTTTTGTCGAAAATCAGCCGTTTTTGCTCAAACATTAAATGCCTCCAAATGGTATTTAATTAACTTCCCGGGGTGAAGAAACCCTTTTTGAGAACTCAGAGTGAGTAAATTGGCCATTTTCATGCACTTTTAACCATTCCATGAATCTTGTGTTTTGGGCCCCTGGAAGCATGAAAATCACTTTAAACATGCTAATTTTAGCTCTAACACTGATGATCCACCTACAAATGTGAACTGACGTTCAAAAATAAAACATTTGAAAACGGACCATTTTCCACATTTCTGAAGCATGACGTAATGGGGGGGTGTTATCTCTTTTGTCGAAAATCAGCCGTTTTTGCTCGAACATTAAATGCCTCCAAATGGTATTTAATTAACTTCCCGAGCCCCTGGAAGCATGAAAATCACTTTAAACATGCTAATTTTAGCTCTAACACTGATGATCCACCTACAAATGTGAACTGACGTTCAAAAATAAAACATTTGAAAACGGACCATTTTCCACATTTCTGAAGCATGACGTAATGGGGGGTGTTATCTCTTTTGTCGAAAATCAGCCGTTTTTGCTCGAACATTAAATGCCTCCAAATGGTATTTAATTAACTTCCCGAGCCCCTGGAAGCATGAAAATCACTTTAAACATGCTAATTTTAGCTCTAACACTGATGATCCACCTACAAATGTGAACTGACGTTCAAAAATAAAACATTTGAAAACGGACCATTTTCCACATTTCTGAAGCATGACGTAATGGGGGGGTGTTATCTCTTTTGTCGAAAATCAGCCGTTTTTGCTCGAACATTAAATGCCTCCAAATGGTATTTAATTAACTTCCCGGGGTGAAGAAACCCTTTTTGAGAACTCAGAGTGAGTAAATTGGCCATTTTCATGCACTTTTAACCATTCCATAAATCTTGTGTTTTGGGCCCCTGGAAGCATGAAAATCACTTTAAACATGCTAATTTTAGCTCTAACACTGATGATCCACCTACAAATGTGAACTGACGTTCAAAAATAAAACATTTGAAAACGGACCATTTTCCACATTTCTGAAGCATGACGTAATGGGGGGTGTTATCTCTTTTGTCGAAAATCAGCCGTTTTTGCTCGAACATTAAATGCCTCCAAATGGTATTTAATTAACTTCCCGGGGTGAAGAAACCCTTTTTGAGAACTCAGAGTGAGTAAATTGGCCATTTTCATGCACTTTTAACCATTCCATAAATCTTGTGTTTTGGGCCCCTGGAAGCATGAAAATCACTTTAAACATGCTAATTTTAGCTCTAACACTGATGATCCACCTACAAATGTGAACTGACGTTCAAAAATAAAACATTTGAAAACGGACCATTTTCCACATTTCTGAAGCATGACGTAATGGGGGGGTGTTATCTCTTTTGTCGAAAATCAGCCGTTATTGCTCGAACATTAAATGCCTCCAAATGGTATTTAATTAACTTCCCGGGGTGAAGAAACCCTTTTTGAGAACTCAGAGTGAGTAAATTGGCCATTTTCATGCACTTTTAACCATTCCATAAATCTTGTGTTTTGGGCCCCTGGAAGCATGAAAATCACTTTAAACATGCTAATTTTAGCTCTAACACTGATGATCCACCTACAAATGTGAACTGACGTTCAAAAATAAAACATTTGAAAACGGACCATTTTCCACATTTCTGAAGCATGACGTAATGGGGGGGTGTTATCTCTTTTGTCGAAAATCAGCCGTTTTTGCTCGAACATTAAATGCCTCCAAATGGTATTTAATTAACTTCCCGGGGTGAAGAAACCCTTTTTGAGAACTCAGAGTGAGTAAATTGGCCATTTTCATGCACTTTTAACCATTCCATAAATCTTGTGTTTTGGGCCCCTGGAAGCATGAAAATCACTTTAAACATGCTAATTTTAGCTCTAACACTGATGATCCACCTACAAATGTGAACTGACGTTCAAAATAAAAGATTTGAAAACGGACCATTTCCACATTTCTGAAGCATGACGTAATGGGGGGGTGTTATCTCTTTTGTCGAAAATCAGCCGTTTTTGCTCGAACATTAAATGCCTCCAAATGGTATTTAATTAACTTCCCGAGCCCCTGGAAGCATGAAAATCACTTTAAACATGCTAATTTTAGCTCTAACACTGATGATCCACCTACAAATGTGAACTGACGTTCAAAAATAAAACATTTGAAAACGGACCATTTTCCACATTTCTGAAGCATGACGTAATGGGGGGGTGTTATCTCTTTTGTCGAAAATCAGCCGTTTTTGCTCGAACATTAAATGCCTCCAAATGGTATTTAATTAACTTCCCGGGGTGAAGAAACCCTTTTTGAGAACTCAGAGTGAGTAAATTGGCCATTTTCATGCACTTTTAACCATTCCATAAATCTTGTGTTTTGGGCCCCTGGAAGCATGAAAATCACTTTAAACATGCTAATTTTAGCTCTAACACTGATGATCCACCTACAAATGTGAACTGACGTTCAAAAATAAAACATTTGAAAACGGACCATTTTCCACATTTCTGAAGCATGACGTAATGGGGGGGGTGTTATCTCTTTTGTCGAAAATCAGCCGTTTTTGCTCGAACATTAAATGCCTCCAAATGGTATTTAATTAACTTCCCGGGGTGAAGAAACCCTTTTTGAGAACTCAGAGTGAGTAAATTGGCCATTTTCATGCACTTTTAACCATTCCATAAATCTTGTGTTTTGGGCCCCTGGAAGCATGAAAATCACTTTAAACATGCTAATTTTAGCTCTAACACTGATGATCCACCTACAAATGTGAACTGACGTTCAAAAATAAAACATTTGAAAACGGACCATTTTCCACATTTCTGAAGCATGACGTAATGGGGGGGTGTTATCTCTTTTGTCGAAAATCAGCCGTTTTTGCTCGAACATTAAATGCCTCCAAATGGTATTTAATTAACTTCCCGGGTGAAGAAACCCTTTTTGAGAACTCAGAGTGAGTAAATTGGCCATTTTCATGCACTTTTAACCATTCCATAAATCTTGTGTTTTGGGCCCCTGGAAGCATGAAAATCACTTTAAACATGCTAATTTTAGCTCTAACACTGATGATCCACCTACAAATGTGAACTGACGTTCAAAAATAAAACATTTGAAAACGGACCATTTTCCACATTTCTGAAGCATGACGTAATGGGGGGGTGTTATCTCTTTTGTCGAAAATCAGCCGTTTTTGCTCGAACATTAAATGCCTCCAAATGGTATTTAATTAACTTCCCGAGCCCCTGGAAGCATGAAAATCACTTTAAACATGCTAATTTTAGCTCTAACACTGATGATCCACCTACAAATGTGAACTGACGTTCAAAAATAAAACATTTGAAAACGGACCATTTTCCACATTTCTGAAGCATGACGTAATGGGGGGGTGTTATCTCTTTTGTCGAAAATCAGCCGTTTTTGCTCGAACATTAAATGCCTCCAAATGGTATTTAATTAACTTCCCGAGCCCCTGGAAGCATGAAAATCACTTTAAACATGCTAATTTTAGCTCTAACACTGATGATCCACCTACAAATATGAACTGACGTTCAAAAATAAAACATTTGAAAACGGACCATTTTCCACATTTCTGAAGCATGACGTAATGGGGGGGTGTTATTTCTTTTGTCGAAAATCAGCCGTTTTTGCTCGAACATTAAATGCCTCCAAATGGTATTTAATTAACTTCCCGGGGTGAAGAAACCCTTTTTGAGAACTCAGAGTGAGTAAATTGGCCATTTTCATGCACTTTTAACCATTCCATAAATCTTGTGTTTTGGGCCCCTGGAAGCATGAAAATCACTTTAAACATGCTAATTTTAGCTCTAACACTGATGATCCACCTACAAATGTGAACTGACGTTCAAAAATAAAACATTTGAAAACGGACCATTTTCCACATTTCTGAAGCATGACGTAATGGGGGGTGTTATCTCTTTTGTCGAAAATCAGCCGTTTTTGCTCGAACATTAAATGCCTCCAAATGGTATTTAATTAACTTCCCGGGGTGAAGAAACCCTTTTTGAGAACTCAGAGTGAGTAAATTGGCCATTTTCATGCACTTTTAACCATTCCATAAATCTTGTGTTTTGGGCCCCTGGAAGCATGAAAATCACTTTAAACATGCTAATTTTAGCTCTAACACTGATGATCCACCTACAAATGTGAACTGACGTTCAAAAATAAAACATTTGAAAACGGACCATTTTCCACATTTCTGAAGCATGACGTAATGGGGGGGTGTTATCTCTTTTGTCGAAAATCAGCCGTTTTTGCTCGAACATTAAATGCCTCCAAATGGTATTTATTTAACTTCCCGAGCCCCTGGAAGCATGAAAATCACTTTAAACATGCTAATTTTAGCTCTAACACTGATGATCCACCTACAAATGTGAACTGACGTTCAAAAATAAAACATTTGAAAACGGACCATTTTCCACATTTCTGAAGCATGACGTAATGGGGGGGTGTTATCTCTTTTGTCGAAAATCAGCCGTTTTTGCTCGAACATTAAATGCCTCCAAATGGTATTTAATTAACTTCCCGGGGTGAAGAAACCCTTTTTGAGAACTCAGAGTGAGTAAATTGGCCATTTTCATGCACTTTTAACCATTCCATAAATCTTGTGTTTTGGGCCCCTGGAAGCATGAAAATCACTTTAAACATGCTAATTTTAGCTCTAACACTGATGATCCACCTACAAATGTGAACTGACGTTCAAAAATAAAACATTTGAAAACGGACCATTTTCCACATTTCTGAAGCATGACGTAATGGGGGGGTGTTATCTCTTTTGTCGAAAATCAGCCGTTTTTGCTCGAACATTAAATGCCTCCAAATGGTATTTAATTAACTTCCCGAGCCCCTGGAAGCATGAAAATCACTTTAAACATGCTAATTTTAGCTCTAACACTGATGATCCACCTACAAATGTGAACTGACGTTCAAAATAAAACATTTGAAAACGGACCATTTTCCACATTTCTGAAGCATGACGTAATGGGGGGGTGTTATCTCTTTTGTCGAAAATCAGCCGTTTTTGCTCGAACATTAAATGCCTCCAAATGGTATTTCATTAACTTCCCGGGGTGAAGAAACCCTTTTTGAGAACTCAGAGTGAGTAAATTGGCCATTTTCATGCACTTTTAACCATTCCATAAATCTTGTGTTTTGGGCCCCTGGAAGCATGAAAATCACTTTAAACATGCTAATTTTAGCTCTAACACTGATGATCCACCTACAAATGTGAACTGACGTTCAAAAATAAAACATTTGAAAACGGACCATTTTCCACATTTCTGAAGCATGACGTAATGGGGGGGTATTATCTCTTTTGTCGAAAATCAGCCGTTTTTGCTCGAACATTAAATGCCTCCAAATGGTATTTAATTAACTTCCCGAGCCCCTGGAAGCATGAAAATCACTTTAAACATGCTAATTTTAGCTCTAACACTGATGATCCACCTACAAATGTGAACTGACGTTCAAAAATAAAACATTTGAAAACGGACCATTTTCCACATTTCTGAAGCATGACGTAATGGGGGGGTGTTATCTCTTTTGTCGAAAATCAGCCGTTTTTGCTCGAACATTAAATGCCTCCAAATGGTATTTAATTAACTTCCCGAGCCCCTGGAAGCATGAAAATCACTTTAAACATGCTAATTTTAGCTCTAACACTGATGATCCACCTACAAATGTGAACTGACGTTCAAAAATAAAACATTTGAAAACGGACCATTTTCCACATTTCTGAAGCATGACGTAATGGGGGGGTGTTATCTCTTTTGTCGAAAATCAGCCGTTTTTGCTCGAACATTAAATGCCTCCAAATGGTATTTAATTAACTTCCCGAGCCCCTGGAAGCATGAAAATCACTTTAAACATGCTAATTTTAGCTCTAACACTGATGATCCACCTACAAATGTGAACTGACGTTCAAAAATAAAACATTTGAAAACGGACCATTTTCCACATTTCTGAAGCATGACGTAATGGGGGGGTGTTATCTCTTTTGTCGAAAATCAGCCGTTTTTGCTCGAACATTAAATGCCTCCAAATGGTATTTAATTAACTTCCCGAGCCCCTGGAAGCATGAAAATCACTTTAAACATGCTAATTTTAGCTCTAACACTGATGATCCACCTACAAATGTGAACTGACGTTCAAAAATAAAACATTTGAAAACGGACCATTTTCCACATTTCTGAAGCATGACGTAATGGGGGGGTGTTATCTCTTTTGTCGAAAATCAGCCGTTTTTGCTCGAACATTAAATGCCTCCAAATGGTATTTAATTAACTTCCTGGGGTGAAGAAACCCTTTTTGAGAACTCAGAGTGAGTAAATTGGCCATTTTCATGCACTTTTAACCATTCCATAAATCTTGTGTTTTGGGCCCCTGGAAGCATGAAAATCACTTTAAACATGCTAATTTTAGCTCTAACACTGATGATCCACCTACAAATGTGAACTGACGTTCAAAAATAAAACATTTGAAAACGGACCATTTTCCACATTTCTGAAGCATGACGTAATGGGGGGGTGTTATCTCTTTTGTCGAAAATCAGCCGTTTTTGCTCGAACATTAAATGCCTCCAAATGGTATTTAATTAACTTCCCGAGCCCCTGGAAGCATGAAAATCACTTTAAACATGCTAATTTTAGCTCTAACACTGATGATCCACCTACAAATGTGAACTGACGTTCAAAAATAAAACATTTGAAAGCGGACCATTTTCCACATTTCTGAAGCATGACGTAATGGGGGGTGTTATCTCTTTTGTCGAAAATCAGCCGTTTTTGCTCGAACATTAAATGCCTCCAAATGGTATTTAATTAACTTCCCGAGCCCCTGGAAGCATGAAAATCACTTTAAACATGCTAATTTTAGCTCTAACACTGATGATCCACCTACAAATGTGAACTGACGTTCAAAAATAAAACATTTGAAAACGGACCATTTTCCACATTTCTGAAGCATGACGTAATGGGGGGGTGTTATCTCTTTTGTCGAAAATCAGCCGTTTTTGCTCGAACATTAAATGCCTCCAAATGGTATTTAATTAACTTCCCGGGGTGAAGAAACCCTTTTTGAGAACTCAGAGTGAGTAAATTGGCCATTTTCATGCACTTTTAAACCATTCCATAAATCTTGTGTTTTGGGCCCCTGGAAGCATGAAAATCACTTTAAACATGCTAATTTTAGCTCTAACACTGATGATCCACCTACAAATGTGAACTGACGTTCAAAAATAAAACATTTGAAAACGGACCATTTTCCACATTTCTGAAGCATGACGTAATGGGGGGGTGTTATCTCTTTTGTCGAAAATCAGCCGTTTTTGCTCGAACATTAAATGCCTCCAAATGGTATTTAATTAACTTCCCGGGGTGAAGAAACCCTTTTTGAGAACTCAGAGTGAGTAAATTGGCCATTTTCATGCACTTTTAACCATTCCATAAATCTTGTGTTTTGGGCCCCTGGAAGCATGAAAATCACTTTAAACATGCTAATTTAGCTCTAACACTGATGATCCACCTACAAATGTGAACTGACGTTCAAAAATAAAACATTTGAAAACGGACCATTTTCCACATTTCTGAAGCATGACGTAATGGGGGGGTGTTATCTCTTTTGTCGAAAATCAGCCGTTTTTGCTCGAACATTAAATGCTCCAAATGGTATTTAATTAACTTCCCGAGCCCCTGGAAGCATGAAAATCACTTTAAACATGCTAATTTTAGCTCTAACACTGATGATCCACCTACAAATGTGAACTGACGTTCAAAAATAAAACATTGAAAACGGACCATTTTCCACATTTCGGAAGCATGACGTAATGGGGGGGTGTTATCTCTTTTGTCGAAAATCAGCCGTTTTTGCTCGAACATTAAATGCCTCCAAATGGTATTTAATTAACTTCCCGAGCCCCTGGAAGCATGAAAATCACTTTAAACATGCTAATTTAGCTCTAACACTGATGATCCACCTACAAATGTGAACTGACGTTCAAAAATAAAACATTTGAAAACGGACCATTTTCCACATTTCTGAAGCATGACGTAATGGGGGGGTGTTATCTCTTTTGTCGAAAATCAGCCGTTTTTTGCTCGAACATTAAATGCCTCCAAATGGTATTTAATTAACTTCCCGGGGTGAAGAAACCCTTTTTGAGAACTCAGAGTGAGTAAATTGGCCATTTTCATGCACTTTTAACCATTCCATAAATCTTGTGTTTTGGGCCCCTGGAAGCATGAAAATCACTTTAAACATGCTAATTTTAGCTCTAACACTGATGATCCACCTACAAATGTGAACTGACGTTCAAAAATAAAACATTTGAAAACGGACCATTTTCCACATTTCTGAAGCATGACGTAATGGGGGGGTGTTATCTCTTTTGTCGAAAATCAGCCGTTTTTGCTCGAACATTAAATGCCTCCAAATGGTATTTAATTAACTTCCCGGGGTGAAGAAACCCTTTTTGAGAACTCAGAGTGAGTAAATTGGCCATTTTCATGCACTTTTAACCATTCCATAAATCTTGTGTTTTGGGCCCCTGGAAGCATGAAAATCACTTTAAACATGCTAATTTTAGCTCTAACACTGATGATCCACCTACAAATGTGAACTGACGTTCAAAAATAAAACATTTGAAAACGGACCATTTTCCACATTTCTGAAGCATGACGTAATGGGGGGGTGTTATCTCTTTTGTCGAAAATCAGCCGTTTTTGCTCGAACATTAAATGCCTCCAAATGGTATTTAATTAACTTCCCGAGCCCCTGGAAGCATGAAAATCACTTTAAACATGCTAATTTTAGCTCTAACACTGATGATCCACCTACAAATGTGAACTGACGTTCAAAAATAAAACATTTGAAAACGGACCATTTTCCACATTTCGGAAGCATGACGTAATGGGGGGGTGTTATCTCTTTTGTCGAAAATCAGCCGTTTTTGCTCGAACATTAAATGCCTCCAAATGGTATTTAATTAACTTCCCGAGCCCCTGGAAGCATGAAAATCACTTTAAACATGCTAATTTTAGCTCTAACACTGATGATCCACCTACAAATGTGAACTGACGTTCAAAAATAAAACATTTGAAAACGGACCATTTTCCACATTTCTGAAGCATGACGTAATGGGGGGGTGTTATCTCTTTTGTCGAAAATCAGCCGTTTTTGCTCGAACATTAAATGCCTCCAAATGGTATTTAATTAACTTCCCGGGGTGAAGAAACCCTTTTTGAGAACTCAGAGTGAGTAAATTGGCCATTTTCATGCACTTTTAACCATTCCATAAATCTTGTGTTTTGGGCCCCTGGAAGCATGAAAATCACTTTAAACATGCTAATTTTAGCTCTAACACTGATGATCCACCTACAAATGTGAACTGACGTTCAAAAATAAAACATTTGAAAACGGACCATTTTCCACATTTCTGAATCATGACGTAATGGGGGGGGTGTTATCTCTTTTGTCGAAAATCAGCCGTTTTTGCTCGAACATTAAATGCCTCCAAATGGTATTTAATTAACTTCCCGGGGTGAAGAAACCCTTTTTGAGAACTCAGAGTGAGTAAATTGGCCATTTTCATGCACTTTTAACCATTCCATAAATCTTGTGTTTTGGGCCCCTGGAAGCATGAAAATCACTTTAAACATGCTAATTTTAGCTCTAACACTGATGATCCACCTACAAATGTGAACTGACGTTCAAAAATAAAACATTTGAAAACGGACCATTTTCCACATTTCTGAAGCATGACGTAATGGGGGGGGGTGTTATCTCTTTTGTCGAAAATCAGCCGTTTTTGCTCGAACATTAAATGCCTCCAAATGGTATTTAATTAACTTCCCGGGGTGAAGAAACCCTTTTTGAGAACTCAGAGTGAGTAAATTGGCCATTTTCATGCACTTTTAACCATTCCATAAATCTTGTGTTTTGGGCCCCTGGAAGCATGAAAATCACTTTAAACATGCTAATTTTAGCTCTAACACTGATGATCCACCTACAAATGTGAACTGACGTTCAAAAATAAAACATTTGAAAACGGACCATTTTCCACATTTCTGAAGCATGACGTAATGGGGGGGTGTTATCTCTTTTGTCGAAAATCAGCCGTTTTTGCTCGAACATTAAATGCCTCCAAATGGTATTTAATTAACTTCCCGAGCCCCTGGAAGCATGAAAATCACTTTAAACATGCTAATTTTAGCTCTAACACTGATGATCCACCTACAAATGTGAACTGACGTTCAAAAATAAAACATTTGAAAACGGACCATTTTCCACATTTCTGAAGCATGACGTAATGGGGGGGTGTTATCTCTTTTGTCGAAAATCAGCCGTTTTTGCTCGAACATTAAATGCCTCCAAATGGTATTTAATTAACTTCCTGGGGTGAAGAAACCCTTTTTGAGAACTCAGAGTGAGTAAATTGGCCATTTTCATGCACTTTTAACCATTCCATAAATCTTGTGTTTTGGGCCCCTGGAAGCATGAAAATCACTTTAAACATGCTAATTTTAGCTCTAACACTGATGATCCACCTACAAATGTGAACTGACGTTCAAAAATAAAACATTTGAAAACGGACCATTTTCCACATTTCTGAAGCATGACGTAATGGGGGGGTGTTATCTCTTTTGTCGAAAATCAGCCGTTTTTGCTCGAACATTAAATGCCTCCAAATGGTATTTAATTAACTTCCCGAGCCCCTGGAAGCATGAAAATCACTTTAAACATGCTAATTTTAGCTCTAACACTGATGATCCACCTACAAATGTGAACTGACGTTCAAAAATAAAACATTTGAAAACGGACCATTTTCCACATTTCTGAAGCATGACGTAATGGGGGGGTGTTATCTCTTTTGTCGAAAATCAGCCGTTTTTGCTCGAACATTAAATGCCTCCAAATGGTATTTAATTAACTTCCCGAGCCCCTGGAAGCATGAAAATCACTTTAAACATGCTAATTTTAGCTCTAACACTGATGAGCCACCTACAAATGTGAACTGACGTTCAAAAATAAAACATTTGAAAACGGACCATTTTCCACATTTCTGAAGCATGACGTAATGGGGGGGTGTTATCTCTTTTGTCGAAAATCAGCCGTTTTTGCTCGAACATTAAATGCCTCCAAATGGTATTTAATTAACTTCCCGGGGTGAAGAAACCCTTTTTGAGAACTCAGAGTGAGTAAATTGGCCATTTTCATGCACTTTTACCATTCCATAAATCTTGTGTTTTGGGCCCCTGGAAGCATGAAAATCACTTTAAACATGCTAATTTTAGCTCTAACACTGATGATCCACCTACAAATGTGAACTGACGTTCAAAAATAAAACATTTGAAAACGGACCATTTTCCACATTTCTGAAGCATGACGTAATGGGGGGGTGTTATCTCTTTTGTCGAAAATCAGCCGTTTTTGCTCGAACATTAAATGCCTCCAAATGGTATTTAATTAACTTCCCGGGGTGAAGAAACCCTTTTTGAGAACTCAGAGTGAGTAAATTGGCCATTTTCATGCACTTTTAACCATTCCATAAATCTTGTGTTTTGGGCCCCTGGAAGCATGAAAATCACTTTAAACATGCTAATTTTAGCTCTAACACTGATGATCCACCTACAAATGTGAACTGACGTTCAAAAATAAAACATTTGAAAACGGACCATTTTCCACATTTCTGAAGCATGACGTAATGGGGGGGTGTTATCTCTTTTGTCGAAAATCAGCCGTTTTTGCTCGAACATTAAATGCCTCCAAATGGTATTTAATTAACTTCCCGAGCCCCTGGAAGCATGAAAATCACTTTAAACATGCTAATTTTAGCTCTAACACTGATGATCCACCTACAAATGTGAACTGACGTTCAAAAATAAAACATTTGAAAACGGACCATTTTCCACATTTCGGAAGCATGACGTAATGGGGGGGTGTTATCTCTTTTGTCGAAAATCAGCCGTTTTTGCTCGAACATTAAATGCCTCCAAATGGTATTTAATTAACTTCCCGAGCCCCTGGAAGCATGAAAATCACTTTAAACATGCTAATTTTAGCTCTAACACTGATGATCCACCTACAAATGTGAACTGACGTTCAAAAATAAAACATTTGAAAACGGACCATTTTCCACATTTCTGAAGCATGACGTAATGGGGGGGTGTTATCTCTTTTGTCGAAAATCAGCCGTTTTTGCTCGAACATTAAATGCCTCCAAATGGTATTTAATTAACTTCCCGGGGTGAAGAAACCCTTTTTGAGAACTCAGAGTGAGTAAATTGGCCATTTTCATGCACTTTTAACCATTCCATAAATCTTGTGTTTTGGGCCCCTGGAAGCATGAAAATCACTTTAAACATGCTAATTTTAGCTCTAACACTGATGATCCACCTACAAATGTGAACTGACGTTCAAAAATAAAACATTTGAAAACGGACCATTTTCCACATTTCTGAATCATGACGTAATGGGGGGGGTGTTATCTCTTTTGTCGAAAATCAGCCGTTTTTGCTCGAACATTAAATGCCTCCAAATGGTATTTAATTAACTTCCCGGGGTGAAGAAACCCTTTTTGAGAACTCAGAGTGAGTAAATTGGCCATTTTCATGCACTTTTAACCATTCCATAAATCTTGTGTTTTGGGCCCCTGGAAGCATGAAAATCACTTTAAACATGCTAATTTTAGCTCTAACACTGATGATCCACCTACAAATGTGAACTGACGTTCAAAAATAAAACATTTGAAAACGGACCATTTTCCACATTTCTGAAGCATGACGTAATGGGGGGGGGTGTTATCTCTTTTGTCGAAAATCAGCCGTTTTTGCTCGAACATTAAATGCCTCCAAATGGTATTTAATTAACTTCCCGGGGTGAAGAAACCCTTTTTGAGAACTCAGAGTGAGTAAATTGGCCATTTTCATGCACTTTTAACCATTCCATAAATCTTGTGTTTTGGGCCCCTGGAAGCATGAAAATCACTTTAAACATGCTAATTTTAGCTCTAACACTGATGATCCACCTACAAATGTGAACTGACGTTCAAAAATAAAACATTTGAAAACGGACCATTTTCCACATTTCTGAAGCATGACGTAATGGGGGGGTGTTATCTCTTTTGTCGAAAATCAGCCGTTTTTGCTCGAACATTAAATGCCTCCAAATGGTATTTAATTAACTTCCCGAGCCCCTGGAAGCATGAAAATCACTTTAAACATGCTAATTTTAGCTCTAACACTGATGATCCACCTACAAATGTGAACTGACGTTCAAAAATAAAACATTTGAAAACGGACCATTTTCCACATTTCTGAAGCATGACGTAATGGGGGGGTGTTATCTCTTTTGTCGTAAATCAGCCGTTTTTGCTCGAACATTAAATGTCTCCAAATGGTATTTAATTAACTTCCCGGGGTGAAGAAACCCTTTTTGAGAACTCAGAGTGAGTAAATTGGCCATTTTCATGCACTTTTAACCATTCCATAAATCTTGTGTTTTGGGCCCCTGGAAGCATGAAAATCACTTTAAACATGCTAATTTTAGCTCTAACACTGATGATCCACCTACAAATGTGAACTGACGTTCAAAAATAAAACATTTGAAAACGGACCATTTTCCACATTTCTGAAGCATGACGTAATGGGGGGGTGTTATCTCTTTTGTCGAAAATCAGCCGTTTTTGCTCGAACATTAAATGCCTCCAAATGGTATTTAATTAACTTCCTGGGGTGAAGAAACCCTTTTTGAGAACTCAGAGTGAGTAAATTGGCCATTTTCATGCACTTTTAACCATTCCATAAATCTTGTGTTTTGGGCCCCTGGAAGCATGAAAATCACTTTAAACATGCTAATTTTAGCTCTAACACTGATGATCCACCTACAAATGTGAACTGACGTTCAAAAATAAAACATTTGAAAACGGACCATTTTCCACATTTCTGAAGCATGACGTAATGGGGGGGTGTTATCTCTTTTGTCGAAAATCAGCCGTTTTTGCTCGAACATTAAATGCCTCCAAATGGTATTTAATTAACTTCCCGAGCCCCTGGAAGCATGAAAATCACTTTAAACATGCTAATTTTAGCTCTAACACTGATGATCCACCTACAAATGTGAACTGACGTTCAAAAATAAAACATTTGAAAACGGACCATTTTCCACATTTCTGAAGCATGACGTAATGGGGGGGTGTTATCTCTTTTGTCGAAAATCAGCCGTTTTTGCTCGAACATTAAATGCCTCCAAATGGTATTTAATTAACTTCCCGAGCCCCTGGAAGCATGAAAATCACTTTAAACATGCTAATTTTAGCTCTAACACTGATGATCCACCTACAAATGTGAACTGACGTTCAAAAATAAAACATTTGAAAACGGACCATTTTCCACATTTCTGAAGCATGACGTAATGGGGGGGTGTTATCTCTTTTGTCGAAAATCAGCCGTTTTTGCTCGAACATTAAATGCCTCCAAATGGTATTTAATTAACTTCCCGGGGTGAAGAAACCCTTTTTGAGAACTCAGAGTGAGTAAATTGGCCATTTTCATGCACTTTTACCATTCCATAAATCTTGTGTTTTGGGCCCCTGGAAGCATGAAAATCACTTTAAACATGCTAATTTTAGCTCTAACACTGATGATCCACCTACAAATGTGAACTGACGTTCAAAAATAAAACATTTGAAAACGGACCATTTTCCACATTTCTGAAGCATGACGTAATGGGGGGGTGTTATCTCTTTTGTCGAAAATCAGCCGTTTTTGCTCGAACATTAAATGCCTCCAAATGGTATTTAATTAACTTCCCGGGGTGAAGAAACCCTTTTTGAGAACTCAGAGTGAGTAAATTGGCCATTTTCATGCACTTTTAACCATTCCATAAATCTTGTGTTTTGGGCCCCTGGAAGCATGAAAATCACTTTAAACATGCTAATTTTAGCTCTAACACTGATGATCCACCTACAAATGTGAACTGACGTTCAAAAATAAAACATTTGAAAACGGACCATTTTCCACATTTCTGAAGCATGACGTAATGGGGGGGTGTTATCTCTTTTGTCGAAAATCAGCCGTTTTTGCTCGAACATTAAATGCCTCCAAATGGTATTTAATTAACTTCCCGAGCCCCTGGAAGCATGAAAATCACTTTAAACATGCTAATTTTAGCTCTAACACTGATGATCCACCTACAAATGTGAACTGACGTTCAAAAATAAAACATTTGAAAACGGACCATTTTCCACATTTCGGAAGCATGACGTAATGGGGGGGTGTTATCTCTTTTGTCGAAAATCAGCCGTTTTTGCTCGAACATTAAATGCCTCCAAATGGTATTTAATTAACTTCCCGAGCCCCTGGAAGCATGAAAATCACTTTAAACATGCTAATTTTAGCTCTAACACTGATGATCCACCTACAAATGTGAACTGACGTTCAAAAATAAAACATTTGAAAACGGACCATTTTCCACATTTCTGAAGCATGACGTAATGGGGGGGTGTTATCTCTTTTGTCGAAAATCAGCCGTTTTTGCTCGAACATTAAATGCCTCCAAATGGTATTTAATTAACTTCCCGGGGTGAAGAAACCCTTTTTGAGAACTCAGAGTGAGTAAATTGGCCATTTTCATGCACTTTTAACCATTCCATAAATCTTGTGTTTTGGGCCCCTGGAAGCATGAAAATCACTTTAAACATGCTAATTTTAGCTCTAACACTGATGATCCACCTACAAATGTGAACTGACGTTCAAAAATAAAACATTTGAAAACGGACCATTTTCCACATTTCTGAATCATGACGTAATGGGGGGGGTGTTATCTCTTTTGTCGAAAATCAGCCGTTTTTGCTCGAACATTAAATGCCTCCAAATGGTATTTAATTAACTTCCCGGGGTGAAGAAACCCTTTTTGAGAACTCAGAGTGAGTAAATTGGCCATTTTCATGCACTTTTAACCATTCCATAAATCTTGTGTTTTGGGCCCCTGGAAGCATGAAAATCACTTTAAACATGCTAATTTTAGCTCTAACACTGATGATCCACCTACAAATGTGAACTGACGTTCAAAAATAAAACATTTGAAAACGGACCATTTTCCACATTTCTGAAGCATGACGTAATGGGGGGGGGTGTTATCTCTTTTGTCGAAAATCAGCCGTTTTTGCTCGAACATTAAATGCCTCCAAATGGTATTTAATTAACTTCCCGGGGTGAAGAAACCCTTTTTGAGAACTCAGAGTGAGTAAATTGGCCATTTTCATGCACTTTTAACCATTCCATAAATCTTGTGTTTTGGGCCCCTGGAAGCATGAAAATCACTTTAAACATGCTAATTTTAGCTCTAACACTGATGATCCACCTACAAATGTGAACTGACGTTCAAAAATAAAACATTTGAAAACGGACCATTTTCCACATTTCTGAAGCATGACGTAATGGGGGGGTGTTATCTCTTTTGTCGAAAATCAGCCGTTTTTGCTCGAACATTAAATGCCTCCAAATGGTATTTAATTAACTTCCCGAGCCCCTGGAAGCATGAAAATCACTTTAAACATGCTAATTTTAGCTCTAACACTGATGATCCACCTACAAATGTGAACTGACGTTCAAAAATAAAACATTTGAAAACGGACCATTTTCCACATTTCTGAAGCATGACGTAATGGGGGGGTGTTATCTCTTTTGTCGTAAATCAGCCGTTTTTGCTCGAACATTAAATGCCTCCAAATGGTATTTAATTAACTTCCCGGGGTGAAGAAACCCTTTTTGAGAACTCAGAGTGAGTAAATTGGCCATTTTCATGCACTTTTAACCATTCCATAAATCTTGTGTTTTGGGCCCCTGGAAGCATGAAAATCACTTTAAACATGCTAATTTTAGCTCTAACACTGATGATCCACCTACAAATGTGAACTGACGTTCAAAAATAAAACATTTGAAAACGGACCATTTTCCACATTTCTGAAGCATGACGTAATGGGGGGGTGTTATCTCTTTTGTCGAAAATCAGCCGTTTTTGCTCGAACATTAAATGCCTCCAAATGGTATTTAATTAACTTCCCGAGCCCCTGGAAGCATGAAAATCACTTTAAACATGCTAATTTTAGCTCTAACACTGATGATCCACCTACAAATGTGAACTGACGTTCAAAAATAAAACATTTGAAAACTGACCATTTTCCACATTTCTGAAGCATGACGTAATGGGGGGGTGTTATCTCTTTTGTCGAAAATCAGCCGTTTTTGCTCGAACATTAAATGCCTCCAAATGGTATTTAATTAACTTCCCGAGCCCCTGGAAGCATGAAAATCACTTTAAACATGCTAATTTTAGCTCTAACACTGATGATCCACCTACAAATGTGAACTGACGTTCAAAAATAAAACATTTGAAAACGGACCATTTTCCACATTTCTGAAGCATGACGTAATGGGGGGGTGTTATCTCTTTTGTCGAAAATCAGCCGTTTTTGCTCGAACATTAAATGCCTCCAAATGGTATTTAATTAACTTCCCGAGCCCCTGGAAGCATGAAAATCACTTTAAACATGCTAATTTTAGCTCTAACACTGATGATCCACCTACAAATGTGAACTGACGTTCAAAAATAAAACATTTGAAAACGGACCATTTTCCACATTTCTGAAGCATGACGTAATGGGGGGGTGTTATCTCTTTTGTCGAAAATCAGCCGTTTTTGCTCGAACATTAAATGCCTCCAAATGGTATTTAATTAACTTCCCGAGCCCCTGGAAGCATGAAAATCACTTTAAACATGCTAATTTTAGCTCTAACACTGATGATCCACCTACAAATGTGAACTGACGTTCAAAAATAAAACATTTGAAAACGGACCATTTTCCACATTTCTGAAGCATGACGTAATGGGGGGGTGTTATCTCTTTTGTCGAAAATCAGCCGTTTTTGCTCGAACATTAAATGCCTCCAAATGGTATTTAATTAACTTCCTGGGGTGAAGAAACCCTTTTTGAGAACTCAGAGTGAGTAAATTGGCCATTTTCATGCACTTTTAACCATTCCATAAATCTTGTGTTTTGGGCCCCTGGAAGCATGAAAATCACTTTAAACATGCTAATTTTAGCTCTAACACTGATGATCCACCTACAAATGTGAACTGACGTTCAAAAATAAAACATTTGAAAACAGACCATTTTCCACATTTCTGAAGCATGACGTAATGGGGGGGTGTTATCTCTTTTTTCGAAAATCAGCCGTTTTTGCTCGAACATTAAATGCCTCCAAATGGTATTTAATTAACTTCTCGAGCCCCTGGAAGCATGAAAATCACTTTAAACATGCTAATTTTAGCTCTAACACTGATGATCCACCTACAAATGTGAACTGACGTTCAAAAATAAAACATTTGAAAACGGACCATTTTCCACATTTCTGAAGCATGACGTAATGGGGGGGTGTTATCTCTTTTGTCGAAAATCAGCCGTTTTTGCTCGAACATTAAATGCCTCCAAATGGTATTTAATTAACTTCCCGAGCCCCTGGAAGCATGAAAATCACTTTAAACATGCTAATTTTAGCTCTAACACTGATGATCCACCTACAAATGTGAACTGACGTTCAAAAATAAAACATTTGAAAACGGACCATTTTCCACATTTCTGAAGCATGACGTAATGGGGGGGTGTTATCTCTTTTGTCGAAAATCAGCCGTTTTTGCTCGAACATTAAATGCCTCCAAATGGTATTTAATTAACTTCCCGGGGTGAAGAAACCCTTTTTGAGAACTCAGAGTGAGTAAATTGGCCATTTTCATGCACTTTTAACCATTCCATAAATCTTGTGTTTTGGGCCCCTGGAAGCATGAAAATCACTTTAAACATGCTAATTTTAGCTCTAACACTGATGATCCACCTACAAATGTGAACTGACGTTCAAAAATAAAACATTTGAAAACGGACCATTTTCCACATTTCTGAAGCATGACGTAATGGGGGGGGTGTTATCTCTTTTGTCGAAAATCAGCCGTTTTTGCTCGAACATTAAATGCCTCCAAATGGTATTTAATTAACTTCCCGGGGTGAAGAAACCCTTTTTGAGAACTCAGAGTGAGTAAATTGGCCATTTTCATGCACTTTTAACCATTCCATAAATCTTGTGTTTTGGGCCCCTGGAAGCATGAAAATCACTTTAAACATGCTAATTTTAGCTCTAACACTGATGATCCACCTACAAATGTGAACTGACGTTCAAAAATAAAACATTTGAAAACGGACCATTTTCCACATTTCTGAAGCATGACGTAATGGGGGGGTGTTATCTCTTTTGTCGAAAATCAGCCGTTTTTGCTCGAACATTAAATGCCTCCAAATGGTATTTAATTAACTTCCCGAGCCCCTGGAAGCATGAAAATCACTTTAAACATGCTAATTTTAGCTCTAACACTGATGATCCACCTACAAATGTGAACTGACGTTCAAAAATAAAACATTTGAAAACGGACCATTTTCCACATTTCTGAAGCATGACGTAATGGGGGGGTGTTATCTCTTTTGTCGAAAATCAGCCGTTCTTGCTCGAACATTAAATGCCTCCAAATGGTATTTAATTAACTTCCCGGGGTGAAGAAACCCTTTTTGAGAACTCAGAGTGAGTAAATTGGCCATTTTCATGCACTTTTAACCATTCCATAAATCTTGTGTTTTGGGCCCCTGGAAGCATGAAAATCACTTTAAACATGCTAATTTTAGCTCTAACACTGATGATCCACCTACAAATGTGAACTGACGTTCAAAAATAAAACATTTGAAAACGGACCATTTTCCACATTTCTGAAGCATGACGTAATGGGGGGGTGTTATCTCTTTTGTCGAAAATCAGCCGTTTTTGCTCGAACATTAAATGCCTCCAAATGGTATTTAATTAACTTCCCGAGCCCCTGGAAGCATGAAAATCACTTTAAACATGCTAATTTTAGCTCTAACACTGATGATCCACCTACAAATGTGAACTGACGTTCAAAAATAAAACATTTGAAAACGGACCATTTTCCACATTTCTGAAGCATGACGTAATGGGGGGGTGTTATCTCTTTTGTCGAAAATCAGCCGTTTTTGCTCGAACATTAAATGCCTCCAAATGGTATTTAATTAACTTCCCGAGCCCCTGGAAGCATGAAAATCACTTTAAACATGCTAATTTTAGCTCTAACACTGATGATCCACCTACAAATGTGAACTGACGTTCAAAAATAAAACATTTGAAAACGGACCATTTTCCACATTTCTGAAGCATGACGTAATGGGGGGGTGTTATCTCTTTTGTCGAAAATCAGCCGTTTTTGCTCGAACATTAAATGCCTCCAAATGGTATTTAATTAACTTCCCGAGCCCCTGGAAGCATGAAAATCACTTTAAACATGCTAATTTTAGCTCTAACAGTGATGATCCACCTACAAATGTGAACTGACGTTCAAAAATAAAACATTTGAAAACGGACCATTTTCCACATTTCTGAAGCATGACGTAATGGGGGGGTGTTATCTCTTTTGTCGAAAATCAGCCGTTTTTGCTCGAACATTAAATGCCTCCAAATGGTATTTAATTAACTTCCCGAGCCCCTGAAAGCATGAAAATCACTTTAAACATGCTAATTTTAGCTCTAACACTGATGATCCACCTACAAATGTGAACTGACGTTCAAAAATAAAACATTTGAAAACGGACCATTTTCCACATTTCTGAAGCATGACGTAATGGGGGGGTGTTATCTCTTTTGTCGAAAATCAGCCGTTTTTGCTCGAACATTAAATGCCTCCAAATGGTATTTAATTAACTTCCCGGGGTGAAGAAACCCTTTTTGAGAACTCAGAGTGAGTAAATTGGCCATTTTCATGCACTTTTAACCATTCCATAAATCTTGTGTTTTGGGCCCCTGGAAGCATGAAAATCACTTTAAACATGCTAATTTTAGCTCTAACACTGATGATCCACCTACAAATGTGAACTGACGTTCAAAAATAAAAAATTTGAAAACGGACCATTTTCCACATTTCTGAAGCATGACGTAATGGGGGGGTGTTATCTCTTTTGTCGAAAATCAGCCATTTTTGCTCGAACATTAAATGCCTCCAAATGGTATTTAATTAACTTCCCGAGCCCCTGGAAGCATGAAAATCACTTTAAACATGCTAATTTTAGCTCTAACACTGATGATCCACCTACAAATGTGAACTGACGTTCAAAAATAAAACATTTGAAAACGGACCATTTTCCACATTTCTGAAGCATGACGTAATGGGGGGGTGTTATCTCTTTTGTCGAAAATCAGCCGTTTTTGCTTGAACATTAAATGCCTCCAAATGGTATTTAATTAACTTCCCGGGTGAAGAAACCCTTTTTGAGAACTCAGAGTGAGTAAAATGGCCATTTTCATGCACTTTTAACCATTCCATAAATCTTGTGTTTTGGGCCCCTGGAAGCATGAAAATCACTTTAAACATGCTAATTTTAGCTCTAACACTGATGATCCACCTACAAATGTGAACTGACGTTCAAAAATAAAACATTTGAAAACGGACCATTTTCCACATTTCTGAAGCATGACGTAATGGGGGGGTGTTATCTCTTTTGTCGAAAATCAGCCGTTTTTGCTCGAACATTAAATGCCTCCAAATGGTATTTAATTAACTTCCCGGGGTGAAGAAACCCTTTTTGAGAACTCAGAGTGAGTAAATTGGCCATTTTCATGCACTTTTAACCATTCCATAAATCTTGTGTTTTGGGCCCCTGGAAGCATGAAAATCACTTTAAACATGCTAATTTTAGCTCTAACACTGATGATCCACCTACAAATGTGAACTGACGTTCAAAAATAAAACATTTGAAAACGGACCATTTTCCACATTTCTGAAGCATGACGTAATGGGGGGGTGTTATCTCTTTTGTCGAAAATCAGCCGTTTTTGCTCGAACATTAAATGCCTCCAAATGGTATTTAATTAACTTCCCGGGGTGAAGAAACCCTTTTTGAGAACTCAGAGTGAGTAAATTGGCCATTTTCATGCACTTTTAACCATTCCATAAATCTTGTGTTTTGGGCCCCTGGAAGCATGAAAATCACTTTAAACATGCTAATTTTAGCTCTAACACTGATGATCCACCTACAAATGTGAACTGACGTTCAAAAATAAAACATTTGAAAACGGACCATTTTCCACATTTCTGAAGCATGACGTAATGGGGGGGTGTTATCTCTTTTGTCGAAAATCTGCCGTTTTTGCTCGAACATTAAATGCCTCCAAATGGTATTTAATTAACTTCCCGGGGTGAAGAAACCCTTTTTGAGAACTCAGAGTGAGTAAATTGGCCATTTTCATGCACTTTTAACCATTCCATAAATCTTGTGTTTTGGGCCCCTGGAAGCATGAAAATCACTTTAAACATGCTAATTTTAGCTCTAACACTGATGATCCACCTACAAATGTGAACTGACGTTCAAAAATAAAACATTTGAAAACGGACCATTTTCCACATTTCTGAAGCATGACGTAATGGGGGGGTGTTATCTCTTTTGTCGAAAATCAGCCGTTTTTGCTCGAACATTAAATGCCTCCAAATGGTATTTAATTAACTTCCCGGGGTGAAGAAACCCTTTTTGAGAACTCAGAGTGAGTAAATTGGCCATTTTCATGCACTTTTAACCATTCCATAAATCTTGTGTTTTGGGCCCCTGGAAGCATGAAAATCACTTTAAACATGCTAATTTTAGCTCTAACACTGATGATCCACCTACAAATGTGAACTGACGTTCAAAAATAAAACATTTGAAAACGGACCATTTTCCACATTTCTGAAGCATGACGTAATGGGGGGGTGTTATCTCTTTTGTCGAAAATCAGCCGTTTTTGCTCGAACATTAAATGCCTCCAAATGGTATTTAATTAACTTCCCGGGGTGAAGAAACCCTTTTTGAGAACTCAGAGTGAGTAAATTGGCCATTTTCATGCACTTTTAACCATTCCATAAATCTTGTGTTTTGGGCCCCTGGAAGCATGAAAATCACTTTAAACATGCTAATTTTAGCTCTAACACTGATGATCCACCTACAGATGTGAACTGACGTTCAAAAATAAAACATTTGAAAACGGACCATTTTCCACATTTCTGAAGCATGACGTAATGGGGGGGTGTTATCTCTTTTGTCGAAAATCAGCCGTTTTTGCTCGAACATTAAATGCCTCCAAATGGTATTTAATTAACTTCCCGAGCCCCTGGAAGCATGAAAATCACTTTAAACATGCTAATTTTAGCTCTAACACTGATGATCCACCTACAAATGTGAACTGACGTTCAAAAATAAAACATTTGAAAACGGACCATTTTCCACATTTCTGAAGCATGACGTAATGGGGGGGTGTTATCTCTTTTGTCGAAAATCAGCCGTTTTTGCTCGAACATTAAATGCCTCCAAATGGTATTTAATTAACTTCCCGAGCCCCTGGAAGCATGAAAATCACTTTAAACATGCTAATTTTAGCTCTAACACTGAAGATCCACCTACAAATGTGAACTGACGTTCAAAAATAAAACATTTGAAAACGGACCATTTTCCACATTTCTGAAGCATGACGTAATGGGGGGGTGTTATCTCTTTTGTCGAAAATCAGCCGTTTTTGCTCGAACATTAAATGCCTCCAAATGGTATTTAATTAACTTCCCGAGCCCCTGGAAGCATGAAAATCACTTTAAACATGCTAATTTTAGCTCTAACACTGATGATCCACCTACAAATGTGAACTGACGTTCAAAAATAAAACATTTGAAAACGGACCATTTTCCACATTTCTGAAGCATGACGTAATGGGGGGGTGTTATCTCTTTTGTCGAAAATCAGCCGTTTTTGCTCGAACATTAAATGCCTCCAAATGGTATTTAATTAACTTCCCGGGGTGAAGAAACCCTTTTTGAGAACTCAGAGTGAGTAAATTGGCCATTTTCATGCACTTTTAACCATTCCATAAATCTTGTGTTTTGGGCCCCTGGAAGCATGAAAAATCACTTTAAACATGCTAATTTTAGCTCTAACACTGATGATCCACCTACAAATGTGAACTGACGTTCAAAAATAAAACATTTGAAAACGGACCATTTTCCACATTTCTGAAGCATGACGTAATGGGGGGGTGTTATCTCTTTTGTCGAAAATCAGCCGTTTTTGCTCGAACATTAAATGCCTCCAAATGGTATTTAGTTAACTTCCCGGGGTGAAGAAACCCTTTTTGAGAACTCAGAGTGAGTAAATTGGCCATTTTCATGCACTTTTAACCATTCCATAAATCTTGTGTTTTGGGCCCCTGGAAGCATGAAAATCACTTTAAACATGCTAATTTTAGCTCTAACACTGATGATCCACCTACAAAGTGAACTGACGTTCAAAAATAAAACATTTGAAAACGGACCATTTTCCACATTTCTGAAGCATGACGTAATGGGGGGGTGTTATCTCTTTTGTCGAAAATCAGCCGTTTTTGCTCGAACATTAAATGCCTCCAAATGGTATTTAATTAACTTCCCGGGGTGAAGAAACCCTTTTTGAGAACTCAGAGTGAGTAAATTGGCCATTTTCATGCACTTTTAACCATTCCATAAATCTTGTGTTTTGGGCCCCTGGAAGCATGAAAATCACTTTAAACATGCTAATTTTAGCTCTAACACTGATGATCCACCTACAAATGTGAACTGACGTTCAAAAATAAAACATTTGAAAACGGACCATTTTCCACATTTCTGAAGCATGACGTAATGGGGGGGTGTTATCTCTTTTGTCGAAAATCAGCCGTTTTTGCTCGAACATTAAATGCCTCCAAATGGTATTTAATTAACTTCCCGGGGTGAAGAAACCCTTTTTGAGAACTCAGAGTGAGTAAATTGGCCATTTTCATGCACTTTTAACCATTCCATAAATCTTGTGTTTTGGGCCCCTGGAAGCATGAAAATCACTTTAAACATGCTAATTTTAGCTCTAACACTGATGATCCACCTACAAATGTGAACTGACGTTCAAAAATAAAACATTTGAAAACGGACCATTTTCCACATTTCTGAAGCATGACGTAATGGGGGGGTGTTATCTCTTTTGTCGAAAATCAGCCGTTTTTGCTCGAACATTAAATGCCTCCAAATGGTATTTAATTAACTTCCCGAGCCCCTGGAAGCATGAAAATCACTTTAAACATGCTAATTTTAGCTCTAACACTGATGATCCACCTACAAATGTGAACTGACGTTCAAAAATAAAACATTTGAAAACGGACCATTTTCCACATTTCTGAAGCATGACGTAATGGGGGGGTGTTATCTCTTTTGTCGAAAATCAGCCGTTTTTGCTCGAACATTAAATGCCTCCAAATGGTATTTAATTAACTTCCCGAGCCCCTGGAAGCATGAAAATCACTTTAAACATGCTAATTTTAGCTCTAACACTGATGATCCACCTACAAATGTGAACTGACGTTCAAAAATAAAACATTTGAAAACGGACCATTTTCCACATTTCTGAAGCATGACGTAATGGGGGGGTGTTATCTCTTTTGTCGAAAATCAGCCGTTTTGCTCGAACATTAAATGCCTCCAAATGGTATTTAATTAACTTCCTGGGGTGAAGAAACCCTTTTTGAGAACTCAGAGTGAGTAAATTGGCCATTTTCATGCACTTTTAACCATTCCATAAATCTTGTGTTTTGGGCCCCTGGAAGCATGAAAATCACTTTAAACATGCTAATTTTAGCTCTAACACTGATGATCCACCTACAAATGTGAACTGACGTTCAAAAATAAAACATTTGAAAACGGACCATTTTCCACATTTCTGAAGCATGACGTAATGGGGGGGTGTTATCTCTTTTGTCGAAAATCAGCCGTTTTTGCTCGAACATTAAATGCCTCCAAATGGTATTTAATTAACTTCCCGAGCCCCTGGAAGCATGAAAATCACTTTAAAACATGCTAATTTTAGCTCTAACACTGATGATCCACCTACAAATGTGAACTGACGTTCAAAAATAAAACATTTGAAAACGGACCATTTTCCACATTTCTGAAGCATGACGTAATGGGGGGGTGTTATCTCTTTTGTCGAAAATCAGCCGTTTTTGCTCGAACATTAAATGCCTCCAAATGGTATTTAATTAACTTCCCGAGCCCCTGGAAGCATGAAAATCACTTTAAACATGCTAATTTTAGCTCTAACACTGATGATCCACCTACAAATGTGAACTGACGTTCAAAAATAAAACATTTGAAAACGGACCATTTTCCACATTTCTGAAGCATGACGTAATGGGGGGGTGTTATCTCTTTTGTCGAAAATCAGCCGTTTTTGCTCGAACATTAAATGCCTCCAAATGGTATTTAATTAACTTCCCGGGGTGAAGAAACCCTTTTTGAGAACTCAGAGTGAGTAAATTGGCCATTTTCATGCACTTTTAACCATTCCATAAATCTTGTGTTTTGGGCCCCTGGAAGCATGAAAATCACTTTAAACATGCTAATTTTAGCTCTAACACTGATGATCCACCTACAAATGTGAACTGACGTTCAAAAATAAAACATTTGAAAACGGACCATTTTCCACATTTCTGAAGCATGACGTAATGGGGGGGTGTTATCTCTTTTGTCGAAAATCAGCCGTTTTTGCTCGAACATTAAATGCCTCCAAATGGTATTTAATTAACTTCCCGGGGTGAAGAAACCCTTTTTGAGAACTCAGAGTGAGTAAATTGGCCATTTTCATGCACTTTTAACCATTCCATAAATCTTGTGTTTTGGGCCCCTGGAAGCATGAAAATCACTTTAAACATGCTAATTTTAGCTCTAACACTGATGATCCACCTACAAATGTGAACTGACGTTCAAAAATAAAACATTTGAAAACGGACCATTTTCCACATTTCTGAAGCATGACGTAATGGGGGGGGTGTTATCTCTTTTGTCGAAAATCAGCCGTTTTTGCTCGAACATTAAATGCCTCCAAATGGTATTTAATTAACTTCCCGAGCCCCTGGAAGCATGAAAATCACTTTAAACATGCTAATTTTAGCTCTAACACTGATGATCCACCTACAAATGTGAACTGACGTTCAAAAATAAAACATTTGAAAACGGACCATTTTCCACATTTCTGAATCATGACGTAATGGGGGGGGTGTTATCTCTTTTGTCGAAAATCAGCCGTTTTTGCTCGAACATTAAATGCCTCCAAATGGTATTTAATTAACTTCCCGGGGTGAAGAAACCCTTTTTGAGAACTCAGAGTGAGTAAATTGGCCATTTTCATGCACTTTTAACCATTCCATAAATCTTGTGTTTTGGGCCCCTGGAAGCATGAAAATCACTTTAAACATGCTAATTTTAGCTCTAACACTGATGATCCACCTACAAATGTGAACTGACGTTCAAAAATAAAACATTTGAAAACGGACCATTTTCCACATTTCTGAAGCATGACGTAATGGGGGGGTGTTATCTCTTTTGTCGAAAATCAGCCGTTTTTGCTCGAACATTAAATGCCTCCAAATGGTATTTAATTAACTTCCCGGGGTGAAGAAACCCTTTTTGAGAACTCAGAGTGAGTAAATTGGCCATTTTCATGCACTTTTAACCATTCCATAAATCTTGTGTTTTGGGCCCCTGGAAGCATGAAAATCACTTTAAACATGCTAATTTTAGCTCTAACACTGATGATCCACCTACAAATGTGAACTGACGTTCAAAAATAAAACATATGAAAACGGACCATTTTCCACATTTCTGAAGCATGACGTAATGGGGGGGGGTGTTATCTCTTTTGTCGAAAATCAGCCG
>NW_028248432.1:2500-5000 GCF_964263255.1 Lissotriton vulgaris
AGACTTGGAATTTTATTGTGTACATTACCACTGTGTCATTGTAATTGTCGCGCCACTCCCCGTTCCACCGCAGCGATTTTGTGCTGTTTGCGTGGAGGGAGAAAAGCGCCCGTGTTGCCTGATTATTTCTTGCGAGGCAGCCATTTTTGATAGGTCGCCGGTCTAGTCTCCCCACACCTCCTAACCCTTATAGACAGCTACCCCCAGCGCAGCGGTGACGCGCAGCGGGAGCGCCTTTGACGCGCCGAAGAGGCGCCAAAGAGAAGCCAGTCTGCGCCATTCCGCGTTCAGACGCTTCGGGCTTCGTGGTCTGGAACTATGGTAGGGCGCCGCATTGTATACAGTGCTCCTACGCTGCATGCCCTGCGACCCACTAGCGTTTCTTCTTGTCCTATTATTGCCCCTCCCTATCCCACCAATTTGCGTTGCAAAGGCTGTAACTGGGGCCTTTCTCCACCCATTAGAGTGGACCGACAGCCCTTGTATACCTTGAAGCTGCTCCTCCTCAACTGCCGCTCTCTCTCAAAGCATCATACTGAGTTGGCGCTGTTGATTCAGGAGCACAACCCAGAGGCACTCTTCCTAACAGAGACATGGCTCCAGTTCCACAATAATCCCACAGTAGTGTGGGCCATTCCTCAAGGCTATACCATCAAATGTCATAATCGTCAGACAGGCAGGGGTGGAGGACTAGCTATTATTTATAAAGATACTTATAGCTGTTGCATCACCCCCTCCACCTCTTCATCGTGTGAAAACCTATATTTTTCATTATGTCTGTCTCCGACTACTACCTTTTCGGGGATCTTGGCATATCGACCGCCAGGCGCTTCTGGTGATTTTATTGCCAACATAACAGATTTAGCCGCCTACTCTGTACTTACCTCTGCCAATTTCACTTTGCTGGGCGATCTAAATCTGCATCTAGATGATCCCCTCAATGCCGCTGCTAACGACCTCCGCTCTAGCCTCCAAGCCATTGGTCTTACCCAAAAGGGGTTTCAGCCGACACATAATAGGGGCCATCTGCTGGACCATGTTTTCAGTAATTTGGACACGCTCTCGGTGGAAGCACCAGTACCACTACCATGGTCTGACCATTGTCTAATTCCCATTACATGGTCCATCAATATTCCCATTACCTCTGCACCCCATACTAGGCATTGGGGTAGGAAATGGAGCGCGCTTCCAATTCACACCTGGGAACAGGCCCTCTCCGAACAACTGCCCCAAAAAACGGAGAATCCTGACCTAGCAGTCCATAATTTTCATAACTGGATCTCCAACTCTCTAGATCGAGTCCTTCCAAAACGCTCCCTGCAAACAATCAGAAGGCCCAAAGTCGCTCCCTGGTACTCTCTCGCCCTTAGGGCCCTGAAACAAACATGCCGGAAAGCGGAGAGAGCCTGGAGGAAAGACCGCTCTCAATCTAAAAAATTGGAGTACAGGGCAGTTATAATGCACTACAAGAGGGAGATAAAACTTGCTCAAGCCAAGTTTTATGAAAATAAAATTAATATGGCAGCTAATTCACCGAAGGAAATTTTTAAGATCGCTAAATCTCTGATATCTCTTCCTGTTGAGAGACCTATATCAGAGGGGGCGCAGGCCCGCTGTGAGGATCTTGCCACTTTCTTCTCACAGAAGATTCAGGCCATTTATTTCCAATTAGCAGCAAATGATGGGGGCACTAATCCACTGCCCACCTCAGATTCAGATTTGCCCCCTTCCTGCTCCTTGGCTACCTTTCCACTCCTGGACCCTAATACTTTAGATTCTCTTGCTCAGAAGGTTACTTCAGGATCCCCAAATGACCCTGCTCCACCCCAGACCTTAGTGAAAGCAATGGACACCATCCGCCCCTGTTTGCTGGAGGCTCTTAATACCTCCATTACCTCCAACTCTGTACCAGCCGCCTGGAAGTGTGCAATGGTAAGGGCCCTGTTAAAAAAAACGAATTTGGATCCTAACAATCTATCCAATTTTCGCCCTATCTCGCTGCTTTCATGGATGAGTAAGTTGCTGGAGAGGCATATCAACAAAGCATTAGGGGAATATTTGGAATCCAACAAATTGCTTCAGGTCTCCCAAACAGGGTTTCGCCCACAACATGGCACTGAGACCGCTCTTTTAGCGGTCACGGAGGCAGCGAGAGCCATAATGGACCAAGGTGGTAAAACAGCCATCATACTCTTGGACCTCAGTGCCGCGTTCGACACTGTGAACCATGCCACATTATTACATCGCTTGAGTGGCTTGGGAGTGTCGGGCGCGGCCCTGTTGTGGCTGACCTCCTTTTTGGAGGAACGCTTCTTCCAGGTATTTGAGGGCGAGGTGACATCATCAAAACATCTTCTCAGCTGTGGGGTTCCTCAGGGCTCCTCCCTGAGCCCCACGCTGTTTAATGTTTATATGCAGCCTCTGGAGAAGATCGTTCTCCCCTTTGGTGTGCGGATTGTCACCTACACTGACGACACTCAACTCGTGGTCTCTTTGGACC
>NW_028248432.1:25000-27500 GCF_964263255.1 Lissotriton vulgaris
TTAGCCGCCTACTCTGTACTTACCTCTGCCAATTTCACTTTGCTGGGCGATCTAAATCTGCATCTAGATGATCCCCTCAATGCCGCTGCTAACGACCTCCGCTCTAGCCTCCAAGCCATTGGTCTTACCCAAAAGGGGTTTCAGCCGACACATAATAGGGGCCATCTGCTGGACCATGTTTTCAGTAATTTGGACACGCTCTCGGTGGAAGCACCAGTACCACTACCATGGTCTGACCATTGTCTAATTCCCATTACATGGTCCATCAATATTCCCATTACCTCTGCACCCCATACTAGGCATTGGGGTAGGAAATGGAGCGCGCTTCCAATTCACACCTGGGAACAGGCCCTCTCCGAACAACTGCCCCAAAAAACGGAGAATCCTGACCTAGCAGTCCATAATTTTCATAACTGGATCTCCAACTCTCTAGATCGAGTCCTTCCAAAACGCTCCCTGCAAACAATCAGAAGGCCCAAAGTCGCTCCCTGGTACTCTCTCGCCCTTAGGGCCCTGAAACAAACATGCCGGAAAGCGGAGAGAGCCTGGAGGAAAGACCGCTCTCAATCTAAAAAATTGGAGTACAGGGCAGTTATAATGCACTACAAGAGGGAGATAAAACTTGCTCAAGCCAAGTTTTATGAAAATAAAATTAATATGGCAGCTAATTCACCGAAGGAAATTTTTAAGATCGCTAAATCTCTGATATCTCTTCCTGTTGAGAGACCTATATCAGAGGGGGCGCAGGCCCGCTGTGAGGATCTTGCCACTTTCTTCTCACAGAAGATTCAGGCCATTTATTTCCAATTAGCAGCAAATGATGGGGGCACTAATCCACTGCCCACCTCAGATTCAGATTTGCCCCCTTCCTGCTCCTTGGCTACCTTTCCACTCCTGGACCCTAATACTTTAGATTCTCTTGCTCAGAAGGTTACTTCAGGATCCCCAAATGACCCTGCTCCACCCCAGACCTTAGTGAAAGCAATGGACACCATCCGCCCCTGTTTGCTGGAGGCTCTTAATACCTCCATTACCTCCAACTCTGTACCAGCCGCCTGGAAGTGTGCAATGGTAAGGGCCCTGTTAAAAAAACCGAATTTGGATCCTAACAATCTATCCAATTTTCGCCCTATCTCGCTGCTTCCATGGATGAGTAAGTTGCTGGAGAGGCATATCAACAAAGCATTAGGGGAATATTTGGAATCCAACAAATTGCTTCAGGTCTCCCAAACAGGGTTTCGCCCACAACATGGCACTGAGACCGCTCTTTTAGCGGTCACGGAGGCAGCGAGAGCCATAATGGACCAAGGTGGTAAAACAGCCATCATACTCTTGGACCTCAGTGCCGCGTTCGACACTGTGAACCATGCCACATTATTACATCGCTTGAGTGGCTTGGGAGTGTCGGGCGCGGCCCTGTTGTGGCTGACCTCCTTTTTGGAGGAACGCTTCTTCCAGGTATTTGAGGGCGAGGTGACATCATCAAAACATCTTCTCAGCTGTGGGGTTCCTCAGGGCTCCTCCCTGAGCCCCACGCTGTTTAATGTTTATATGCAGCCTCTGGAGAAGATCGTTCTCCCCTTTGGTGTGCGGATTGTCACCTACACTGACGACACTCAACTCGTGGTCTCTTTGGACCACGAGGGGGGTTCGTCGAACACTTTGGGTCCATGTCTGGAGGCTGTAGCTGGGTGGATGCAACTCTCCCACCTCAAGCTCAATGGGGAGAAGACCGAGATCATGGTGCTTGGTAATTCCTCCCCTACCTCCTTCCTGGATGATTGGCCTCTGTGTCTCGGTACTCCCCCCCCTCCTAAAGAGCAGATAAAGAGTCTGGGAGTCTGGTTGGACAGAGCGCTAGACTTCTCGTCCCAAGCTACTATCACTGCCTCGGTATGCATAGGGCTAATGAAAATGCTCCGGAAAGTGCTACCTCTGCTCCCATTCCAGGCGAGGAGGGTCATGGTCCAGGCCCTGATTCTCTCCCGCCTGGACTACGGAAATGTTTTATATCTTGGGGCCCCGGCAACAGTGACAAAAAAACTTCAGGTCACTCAAAACTGCGCCGCCCGCCTACTGTTTAATATCCCTCGCTGGCAGTCAGCGAGAACCGCCCTAAAGGAGCTTCACTGGCTTCCAGTAGCCTCAAGATCACTATTCAAGGCCATGTGCATCCTGCACAAATCCCTTCATCAAACTGGCCCGGCAGTACTGTACCCTCTAATACCGCCGTATGTGCCGCCTAGAACCCTACGTTCAGCTTCACTGCACCTGGCAACCAAAGTAAAAATCAAGAGAGCCCGATGGGGCGGCCGCTCTTTCACCTATTCAGCGGCGAAGGCATGGAACTCCCTACCCCTGTCCCTCAGGAAAAACAGCAACCTGATGTCATTTAGGAGAGAATTGAAAACCCATCTGTTCTCAAAAGCGCATTAATCTTTCCCTGCAGTCGCACACAGAATTCAGTCCCTAGCGCTGCGAGGCCTTCGGGTGGTTATGC
>NW_028248432.1:95000-97500 GCF_964263255.1 Lissotriton vulgaris
CTATCTATCTATCTATCTATCTATCTATCTATCTATCTATCTATCTATCTCACTCTATGTATCACCCTCACTCTATCTATCTATCTATCTATCTATCTATCTATCTATCTATCTATCTATCTATCTATCTATCTATCTATCTATCTATCTATCTATCTATCTATCTATCTATCTATCTATCTACCTATCTGTCTATCTATCTATCCATCTACCTATCTATATATCTATCTATCTATCTATCTATCTATCTATCTATCTATCTATCTATCTATCTATCTATCTATCTATCTATCTATCTATCTATCTATCTATCTCACTCTATGCATCACCCTCACTCTATCTATCTATCCATCTATCTATCTATCTATCTATCTATCTATCTATCTATCTATCTATCTATCTATCTATCTATCTATCTATCTATCTACCTATCTATCTACCTATCTATCTCACTCACTCTATGTATCACCCTCATTCTATGTATCTATCTATCTATCTATCTATCTATCTATCTACCTATCTATCTATCTCACTCACTCTATGTATCTATCTATCTATCTCACTCACTCTATGTATCTATCTATCTATCTCACTCACTCTATGTATCATCCTTACTCTATCTATCTATGTATCTATCTATCTCACTCACTCTATGTATCACCCTCACTCTATGTATCTGTGTATCTATGTATCTATCTATGTATCTATCTATGTATCTATCTATCTATCTATCTATCTATCTATCTATCTATCTATCTATCTATCTATCTATCTCACTCTATGTATCACCCTCACTCTATCTATCTATCTATCTATCTATCTATCTATCTATCTATCTATCTATCTATCTATCTATCTATCTATCTATCTATCTATCTATCTATCTATCTATCTATCTATCTATCTATCTATCTATCTACCTATCTGTCTATCTATCTATCCATCTACCTATCTATATATCTATCTATCTATCTATCTATCTATCTATCTATCTATCTATCTATCTATCTATCTATCTATCTATCTATCTATCTATCTATCTATCTATCTATCTATCTATCTATCTCACTCTATGCATCACCCTCACTCTATCTATCTATCCATCTATCTATCTATCTATCTATCTATCTATCTATCTATCTATCTATCTATCTATCTATCTATCTATCTATCTATCTACCTATCTATCTACCTATCTATCTCACTCACTCTATGTATCACCCTCATTCTATGTATCTATCTATCTATCTATCTATCTATCTATCTACCTATCTATCTATCTCACTCACTCTATGTATCTATCTATCTCACTCACTCTATGTATCTATCTATCTATCTATGTCACTCACTCTATGTATCATCCTCACTCTATGTATCTATCTATCTATCTATCTATCTATCTATCTATCTATCTATCTATCTATCTATCTATCTATCTATCTATCTATCTATCTATCTATCTATCTATCTATCTATCTATCTATCTTTCTCACTCACTCTGTGTATCACCCCCACTCTATCTATCTATCTATCTATCTATCTATCTATCTATCTATCTATCTATCTATCTATCTATCTATCTATCTATCTATCTATCTATCTATCTATCTATCTATCTATCTATCTATCTATCTATCTATCTATCTATCTATCTATTTATCTATCTATCTATCTATCTATCTCACTCACTCTATGTATCACCCTGACTCTATCTATCTATGTATCTATCTATCTCACTCACTCTATGTATCTATCTATCTATCTATGTCACTCACTCTATGTATCATCCTCACTCTATGTATCTATCTATCTATCTATCTATCTATCTATCTATCTATCTATCTATCTATCTATCTATCTATCTATCTATCTTTCTCACTCACTCTGTGTATCACCCCCACTCTATCTATCTATCTATCTATCTATCTATCTATCTATCTATCTATCTATCTATCTATCTATCTATCTATCTATCTATCTATCTATCTATCTATCTATCTATCTATCTATCTATCTATCTATCTATCTATCTATCTATCTTTCTCACTCACTCTGTGTATAACCCCCACTCTATCTATCTATCTATCTATCTATCTATCTATCTATCTATCTATCTATCTATCTATCTATCTATCTATCTATCTATCTATCACTCACTCTATGTATCTATCTATCTATCTCACTCACTCTATGTATCTATCTATCTATCTATCTCACTCACTCTATGTATCATCCTTACTCTATCTATCTATGTATCTATCTATCTCACTCACTCTATGTATCACCCTCACTATATGTATCTATCTTTCTATCTATCTATCTCATTCACTCTATGTATCACCCTCAATCTGTCTGTCTATCTATCTATCTATCTATCTATCTATCTATCTATCTATCTATCAATCTATCTATCTATTTATCTATCTATCTATCTATCTATCTATCTCACTCACTCTATGTATCACCCTCACTCTATCTATCTATCTATCTATCTATCTAT
>NW_028248433.1:0-20033 GCF_964263255.1 Lissotriton vulgaris
GAAGCATGACGTAATGGGGGGGTGTTATCTCTTTTGTCGAAAATCAGCCGTTTTTGCTCGAACATTAAATGCCTCCAAATGGTATTTAATTAACTTCCCGGGGTGAAGAAACCCTTTTTGAGAACTCAGAGTGAGTAAATTGGCCATTTTCATGCACTTTTAACCATTCCATAAATCTTGTGTTTTGGGCCCCTGGAAGCATGAAAATCACTTTAAACATGCTAATTTTAGCTCTAACACTGATGATCCACCTTCAAATGTGAACTGACGTTCAAAAATAAAACATTTGAAAACGGACCATTTTCCACATTTCTGAAGCATGACGTAATGGGGGGGTGTTATCTCTTTTGTCGAAAATCAGCCGTTTTTGCTCGAACATTAAATGCCTCCAAATGGTATTTAATTAACTTCCCGAGCCCCTGGAAGCATGAAAATCACTTTAAACATGCTAATTTTAGCTCTAACACTGATGATCCACCTACAAATGTGAACTGACGTTCAAAAATAAAACATTTGAAAACGGACCATTTTCCACATTTCTGAAGCATGACGTAATGGGGGGGTGTTATCTCTTTTGTCGAAAATCAGCCGTTTTTGCTCGAACATTAAATGCCTCCAAATGGTATTTAATTAACTTCCCGAGCCCCTGGAAGCATGAAAATCACTTTAAACATGCTAATTTTAGCTCTAACACTGATGATCCACCTACAAATGTGAACTGACGTTCAAAAATAAAACATTTGAAAACGGACCATTTTCCACATTTCTGAAGCATGACGTAATGGGGGGGTGTTATCTCTTTTGTCGAAAATCAGCCGTTTTTGCTCGAACATTAAATGCCTCCAAATGGTATTTAATTAACTTCCCGAGCCCCTGGAAGCATGAAAATCACTTTAAACATGCTAATTTTAGCTCTAACACTGATGATCCACCTACAAATGTGAACTGACGTTCAAAAATAAAACATTTGAAAACGGACCATTTTCCACATTTCTGAAGCATGACGTAATGGGGGGGTGTTATCTCTTTTGTCGAAAATCAGCCGTTTTTGCTCGAACATTAAATGCCTCCAAATGGTATTTAATTAACTTCCCGAGCCCCTGGAAGCATGAAAATCACTTTAAACATGCTAATTTTAGCTCTAACACTGATGATCCACCTACAAATGTGAACTGACGTTCAAAAATAAAACATTTGAAAACGGACCATTTTCCACATTTCTGAAGCATGACGTAATGGGGGGGTGTTATCTCTTTTGTCGAAAATCAGCCGTTTTTGCTCGAACATTAAATGCCTCCAAATGGTATTTAATTAACTTCCCGGGGTGAAGAAACCCTTTTTGAGAACTCAGAGTGAGTAAATTGGCCATTTTCATGCACTTTTAACCATTCCATAAATCTTGTGTTTTGGGCCCCTGGAAGCATGAAAATCACTTTAAACATGCTAATTTTAGCTCTAACACTGATGATCCACCTACAAATGTGAACTGACGTTCAAAAATAAAACATTTGAAAACGGACCATTTTCCACATTTCTGAAGCATGACGTAATGGGGGGGTGTTATCTCTTTTGTCGAAAATCAGCCGTTTTTGCTCGAACATTAAATGCCTCCAAATGGTATTTAATTAACTTCCCGAGCCCCTGGAAGCATGAAAATCACTTTAAACATGCTAATTTTAGCTCTAACACTGATGATCCACCTACAAATGTGAACTGACGTTCAAAAATAAAACATTTGAAAACGGACCATTTTCCACATTTCTGAAGCATGACGTAATGGGGGGGTGTTATCTCTTTTGTCGAAAATCAGCCGTTTTTGCTCGAACATTAAATGCCTCCAAATGGTATTTAATTAACTTCCCGGGGTGAAGAAACCCTTTTTGAGAACTCAGAGTGAGTAAATTGGCCATTTTCATGCACTTTTAACCATTCCATAAATCTTGTGTTTTGGGCCCCTGGAAGCATGAAAATCACTTTAAACATGCTAATTTTAGCTCTAACACTGATGATCCACCTACAAATGTGAACTGACGTTCAAAAATAAAACATTTGAAAACGGACCATTTTCCACATTTCTGAAGCATGACGTAATGGGGGGGTGTTATCTCTTTTGTCGAAAATCAGCCGTTTTTGCTCGAACATTAAATGCCTCCAAATGGTATTTAATTAACTTCCCGAGCCCCTGGAAGCATGAAAATCACTTTAAACATGCTAATTTTAGCTCTAACACTGATGATCCACCTACAAATGTGAACTGACGTTCAAAAATAAAACATTTGAAAACGGACCATTTTCCACATTTCTGAAGCATGACGTAATGGGGGGGTGTTATCTCTTTTGTCGAAAATCAGCCGTTTTTGCTCGAACATTAAATGCCTCCAAATGGTATTTAATTAACTTCCCGGGGTGAAGAAACCCTTTTTGAGAACTCAGAGTGAGTAAATTGGCCATTTTCATGCACTTTTAACCATTCCATAAATCTTGTGTTTTGGGCCCCTGGAAGCATGAAAATCACTTTAAACATGCTAATTTTAGCTCTAACACTGATGATCCACCTACAAATGTGAACTGACGTTCAAAAATAAAACATTTGAAAACGGACCATTTTCCACATTTCTGAAGCATGACGTAATGGGGGGGGTGTTATCTCTTTTGTCGAAAATCAGCCGTTTTTGCTCGAACATTAAATGCCTCCAAATGGTATTTAATTAACTTCCCGAGCCCCTGGAAGCATGAAAATCACTTTAAACATGCTAATTTTAGCTCTAACACTGATGATCCACCTACAAATGTGAACTGACGTTCAAAAATAAAACATTTGAAAACGGACCATTTTCCACATTTCTGAAGCATGACGTAATGGGGGGGTGTTATCTCTTTTGTCGAAAATCAGCCGTTTTTGCTCGAACATTAAATGCCTCCAAATGGTATTTAATTAACTTCCCGGGGTGAAGAAACCCTTTTTGAGAACTCAGAGTGAGTAAATTGGCCATTTTCATGCACTTTTAACCATTCCATAAATCTTGTGTTTTGGGCCCCTGGAAGCATGAAAATCACTTTAAACATGCTAATTTTAGCTCTAACACTGATGATCCACCTACAAATGTGAACTGACGTTCAAAAATAAAACATTTGAAAACGGACCATTTTCCACATTTCTGAAGCATGACGTAATGGGGGGGTGTTATCTCTTTTGTCGAAAATCAGCCGTTTTTGCTCGAACATTAAATGCCTCCAAATGGTATTTAATTAACTTCCCGAGCCCCTGGAAGCATGAAAATCCCTTTAAACATGCTAATTTTAGCTCTAACACTGATGATCCACCTACAAATGTGAACTGACGTTCAAAAATAAAACATTTGAAAACGGACCATTTTCCACATTTCTGAAGCATGACGTAATGGGGGGGTGTTATCTCTTTTGTCGAAAATCAGCCGTTTTTGCTCGAACATTAAATGCCTCCAAATGGTATTTAATTAACTTCCCGGGGTGAAGAAACCCTTTTTGAGAACTCAGAGTGAGTAAATTGGCCATTTTCATGCACTTTTAACCATTCCATAAATCTTGTGTTTTGGGCCCCTGGAAGCATGAAAATCACTTTAAACATGCTAATTTTAGCTCTAACACTGATGATCCACCTACAAATGTGAACTGACGTTCAAAAATAAAACATTTGAAAACGAACCATTTTCCACATTTCTGAAGCATGACGTAATGGGGGGGTGTTATCTCTTTTGTAGAAAATCAGCCGTTTTTGCTCGAACATTAAATGCCTCCAAATGGTATTTAATTAACTTCCCGAGCCCCTGGAAGCATGAAAATCACTTTAAACATGCTAATTTTAGCTCTAACACTGATGATCCACCTACAAATGTCAACTGACGTTCAAAAATAAAACATTTGAAAACGGACCATTTTCCACATTTCTGAAGCATGACGTAATGGGGGGGTGTTATCTCTTTTGTCGAAAATCAGCCGTTTTTGCTTGAACATTAAATGCCTCCAAATGGTATTTAATTAACTTCCCGGGGTGAAGAAACCCTTTTTGAGAACTCAGAGTGAGTAAATTGGCCATTTTCATGCACTTTTAACCATTCCATAAATCTTGTGTTTTGGGCCCCTGGAAGCATGAAAATCACTTTAAACATGCTAATTTTAGCTCTAACACTGATGATCCACCTACAAATGTGAACTGACGTTCAAAAATAAAACATTTGAAAACGGACCATTTTCCACATTTCTGAAGCATGACGTAATGGGGGGGTGTTATCTCTTTTGTCGAAAATCAGCCGTTTTTGCTCGAACATTAAATGCCTCCAAATGGTATTTAATTAACTTCCCGAGCCCCTGGAAGCATGAAAATCACTTTAAACATGCTAATTTTAGCTCTAACACTGATGATCCACCTACAAATGTGAACTGACGTTCAAAAATAAAACATTTGAAAACGGACCATTTTCCACATTTCTGAAGCATGACGTAATGGGGGGGTGTTATCTCTTTTGTCGAAAATCAGCCGTTTTTGCTCGAACATTAAATGCCTCCAAATGGTATTTAATTAACTTCCCGAGCCCCTGGAAGCATGAAAATCACTTTAAACATGCTAATTTTAGCTCTAACACTGATGATCCACCTACAAATGTGAACTGACGTTCAAAAATAAAACATTTGAAAACGGACCATTTTCCACATTTCTGAAGCATGACGTAATGGGGGGGTGTTATCTCTTTTGTCGAAAATCAGCCGTTTTTGCTCGAACATTAAATGCCTCCAAATGGTATTTAATTAACTTCCCGGGGTGAAGAAACCCTTTTTGAGAACTCAGAGTGAGTAAATTGGCCATTTTCATGCACTTTTAACCATTCCATAAATCTTGTGTTTTGGGCCCCTGGAAGCATGAAAATCACTTTAAACATGCTAATTTTAGCTCTAACACTGATGATCCACCTTCAAATGTGAACTGACGTTCAAAAATAAAACATTTGAAAACGGACCATTTTCCACATTTCTGAAGCATGACGTAATGGGGGGGTGTTATCTCTTTTGTCGAAAATCAGCCGTTTTTGCTCGAACATTAAATGCCTCCAAATGGTATTTAATTAACTTCCCGAGCCCTAGGCGTGGGCGGAAAATCCGTTCCGCTCGCGGATTTTGCGGATTTTCGGGAAATCCGCAATCCGCGAATTTCCCGCAAAATCCGCAAATCCGCGAGCAGCGGATTTTGCTCGCACTGCTCGCACTGTTCGCGTGAGTTCGCGCCCCGCGAATAAGTGCAAAATTGCAGAAATACGATCTTAGCAAAACTGAAAGTAACTACTTACCAGGTTCAAAAGTTCAGGCTCATCATTAGTAGCCATTTCCTGGAGTGCTTCCTGAGGGGCCCCTCCAGAGTTCAGTTGCCAGTTGAAACTAGTATGTGACCCTGCTCTGAACCTCAGAATAGTTACACATATGCCACAAAGGTCCTGAATTACAGCTAAGGGAGACAAGCAGGAGCCAGGCTGGAAGTTAAAATCAATTAATCAGCCCCTAATTCATTATTGTCAGTTGGGGCAGGGCAGGTGTTGTAACTAATTTTGCAACAATGAAAGCACTTAGCAAGTGCAAAAGATCACTAATCAGGGCGCACTAAGGAAGCAGGTGCCAGCTAAAAAAATATTCTGTGACACATGAATCAGCCCCAAATTAATTCAGGTCACTTGAGGCAGGGAAGGTGTGCTTTGCTTTGCCGAAAATAATGTACACTGGACAACCAGAGGGTGTGGTGATGAAACAGAGGGTGGCATGGGTGGGCCAGAGGGTGGCATGAGTAGTCAGAGAGTGGCAGTGGTGACAGAGAGTGGCAGTGATGAAGAAGAGTGTCCCAAACAGGCTGGACACGTAGAAACAACAAGTTCGCGAAACTTGCGACCCGACAGGTAAGTTCGCAATTTGCGAAAGTGTACAAAACCCTCGCGAACTGGCAGAAACACGGGCGAACACAAAAAAAAAAAAATCCGCAAATTCGCGGGAATTCGCGGATTTTGCGGATTGCGAATCCGCAAATCCGCAAAATTCGCGAACGCGAGATCCGCAAAATTCGCTCATGCTTACCGAGCCCCTGGAAGCATGAAAATCACTTTAAACATGCTAATTTTAGCTCTAACACTGATGATCCACCTACAAATGTGAACTGACGTTCAAAAATAAAACATTTGAAAACGGACCATTTTCCACATTTCTGAAGCATGACGTAATGGGGGGGTGTTATCTCTTTTGTCGAAAATCAGCCATTTTTGCTCGAACATTAAATGCCTCCAAATGGTATTTAATTAACTTCCCGAGCCCCTGGAAGCATGAAAATCACTTTAAACATGCTAATTTTAGCTCTAACACTGATGATCCACCTACAAATGTGAACTGACGTTCAAAAATAAAACATTTGAAAACGGACCATTTTCCACATTTCTGAAGCATGACGTAATGGGGGGGTGTTATCTCTTTTGTCGAAAATCAGCCGTTTTTGCTCGAACATTAAATGCCTCCAAATGGTATTTAATTAACTTCCCGAGCCCCTGGAAGCATGAAAATCACTTTAAACATGCTAATTTTAGCTCTAACACTGATGATCCACCTACAAATGTGAACTGACGTTCAAAAATAAAACATTTGAAAACGGACCATTTTCCACATTTCTGAAGCATGACGTAATGGGGGGGTGTTATCTCTTTTGTCGAAAATCAGCCGTTTTTGCTCGAACATTAAATGCCTCCAAATGGTATTTAATTAACTTCCCGAGCCCCTGGAAGCATGAAAATCACTTTAAACATGCTAATTTTAGCTCTAACACTGATGATCCACCTACAAATGTGAACTGACGTTCAAAAATAAAACATTTGAAAACGGACCATTTTCCACATTTCTGAAGCATGACGTAATGGGGGGGTGTTATCTCTTTTGTCGAAAATCAGCCGTTTTTGCTCGAACATTAAATGCCTCCAAATGGTATTTAATTAACTTCCCGGGGTGAAGAAACCCTTTTTGAGAACTCAGAGTGAGTAAATTGGCCATTTTCATGCACTTTTAACCATTCCATAAATCTTGTGTTTTGGGCCCCTGGAAGCATGAACATCACTTTAAACATGCTAATTTTAGCTCTAACACTGATGATCCACCTACAAATGTGAACTGACGTTCAAAAATAAAACATTTGAAAACGGACCATTTTCCACATTTCTGAAGCATGACGTAATGGGGGGGTGTTATCTCTTTTGTCGAAAATCAGCCGTTTTTGCTCGAACATTAAATGCCTCCAAATGGTATTTAATTAACTTCCCGAGACCCTGGAAGCATGAAAATCACTTTAAACATGCTAATTTTAGCTCTAACACTGATGATCCACCTACAAATGTGAACTGACGTTCAAAAATAAAACATTTGAAAACGGACCATTTTCCACATTTCTGAAGCATGACGTAATGGGGGGGTGTTATCTCTTTTGTCGAAAATCAGCCGTTTTTGCTCGAACATTAAATGCCTCCAAATGGTATTTAATTAACTTCCCGGGGTGAAGAAACCCTTTTTGAGAACTCAGAGTGAGTAAATTGGCCATTTTCATGCACTTTTAACCATTCCATAAATCTTGTGTTTTGGGGCCCCTGGAAGCATGAAAATCACTTTAAACATGCTAATTTTAGCTCTAACACTGATGATCCACCTACAAATGTGAACTGACGTTCAAAAATAAAACATTTGAAAACGGACCATTTTCCACATTTCTGAAGCATGACGTAATGGGGGGGTGTTATCTCTTTTGTCGAAAATCAGCCGTTTTTGCTCGAACATTAAATGCCTCCAAATGGTATTTAATTAACTTCCTGAGCCCCTGGAAGCATGAAAATCACTTTAAACATGCTAATTTTAGCTCTAACACTGATGATCCACCTACAAATGTGAACTGACGTTCAAAAATAAAACATTTGAAAACGGACCATTTTCCACATTTCTGAAGCATGACGTAATGGGGGGGTGTTATCTCTTTTGTCGAAAATCAGCCGTTTTTGCTCGAACATTAAATGCCTCCAAATGGTATTTATTTCACTTCCCGAGCCCCTGGAAGCATAAAAATCACTTTAAACATGCTAATTTTAGCTCTAACACTGATGATCCACCTACAAATGTGAACTGACGTTCAAAAATAAAACATTTGAAAACGGACCATTTTCCACATTTCTGAAGCATGACGTAATGGGGGGGTGTTATCTCTTTTGTCGAAAATCAGCCATTTTTGCTCGAACATTAAATGCCTCCAAATGGTATTTAATTAACTTCCCGAGCCCCTGGAAGCATGAAAATCACTTTAAACATGCTAATTTTAGCTCTAACACTGATGATCCACCTACAAATGTGAACTGACGTTCAAAAATAAAACATTTGAAAACGGACCATTTTCCACATTTCTGAAGCATGACGTAATGGGGGGGTGTTATCTCTTTTGTCGAAAATCAGCCGTTTTTGCTCGAACATTAAATGCCTCCAAATGGTATTTATTTCACTTCCCGAGCCCCTGGAAGCATGAAAATCACTTTAAATATGCTAATTTTAGCTCTAACACTGATGATCCACCTACAAATGTGAACTGACGTTCAAAAATAAAACATTTGAAAACGGACCATTTTCCACATTTCTGAAGCATGACGTAATGGGGGGGTGTTATCTCTTTTGTCGAAAATCAGCCGTTTTTGCTCGAACATTAAATGCCTCCAAATGGTATTTAATTAACTTCCCAAGCCCCTGGAAGCATGAAAATCACTTTAAACATGCTAATTTTAGCTCTAACACTGATGATCCACCTACAAATGTGAACTGACGTTCAAAAATAAAACATTTGAAAACGGACCATTTTCCACATTTCTGAAGCATGACGTAATGGGGGGGTGTTATCTCTTTTGTCGAAAATCAACCGTTTTTGCTCGAACATTAAATGCCTCCAAATGGTATTTAATTAACTTCCCGAGCCCCTGGAAGCATGAAAATCACTTTAAACATGCTAATTTTAGCTCTAACACTGATGATCCACCTACAAATGTGAACTGATGTTCAAAAATAAAACATTTGAAAACGGACCATTTTCCACATTTCTGAAGCATGACGTAATGGGGGGGTGTTATCTCTTTTGTCGAAAATCAGCCGTTTTTGCTCGAACATTAAATGCCTCCAAATGGTATTTATTTCACTTCCCGGGGTGAAGAAACCCTTTTTGAGAACTCAGAGTGAGTAAATTGGCCATTTTCATGCACTTTTAACCATTCCATAAATCTTGTGTTTTGGGCCCCTGGAAGCATGAAAATCACTTTAAACATGCTAATTTTAGCTCTAACACTGATGATCCACCTACAAATGTGAACTGACGTTCAAAAATAAAACATTTGAAAACGGACCATTTTCCACATTTCTGAAGCATGACGTAATGGGGGGTGTTATCTCTTTTGTCGAAAATCAGCCGTTTTTGCTCGAACATTAAATGCCTCCAAATGGTATTTAATTAACTTCCCGAGCCCCTGGAAGCATGAAAATCACTTTAAACATGCTAATTTTAGCTCTAACACTGATGATCCACCTACAAATGTGAACTGACGTTCAAAAATAAAACATTTGAAAACGGACCATTTTCCACATTTCTGAAGCATGACGTAATGGGGGGGTGTTATCTCTTTTGTCGAAAATCAGCCGTTTTTGCTCGAACATTAAATGCCTCCAAATGGTATTTAATCAACTTCCCGAGCCCCTGGAAGCATGAAAATCACTTTAAACATGCTAATTTTAGCTCTAACACTGATGATCCACCTACAAATGTGAACTGACGTTCAAAAATAAAACATTTGAAAACGGACCATTTTCCACATTTCTGAAGCATGACGTAATGGGGGGGTGTTATCTCTTTTGTCGAAAATCAGCCGTTTTTGCTCGAACATTAAATGCCTCCAAATGGTATTTAATTAACTTCCCGAGCCCCTGGAAGCATGAAAATCACTTTAAACATGCTAATTTTAGCTCTAACACTGATGATCCACCTACAAATGTGAACTGACGTTCAAAAATAAAACATTTGAAAACGGACCATTTTCCACATTTCTGAAGCATGACGTAATGGGGGGGTGTTATCTCTTTTGTCGAAAATCAGCCGTTTTTGCTCGAACATTAAATGCCTCCAAATGGTATTTAATTAACTTCCCGAGCCCCTGGAAGCATGAAAATCACTTTAAACATGCTAATTTTAGCTCTAACACTGATGATCCACCTACAAATGTGAACTGACGTTCAAAAATAAAACATTTGAAAACGGACCATTTTCCACATTTCTGAAGCATGACGTAATGGGGGGTGTTATCTCTTTTGTCGAAAATCAGCCGTTTTTGCTCGAACATTAAATGCCTCCAAATGGTATTTAATTAACTTCCCGGGGTGAAGAAACCCTTTTTGAGAACTCAGAGTGAGTAAATTGGCCATTTTCATGCACTTTTAACCATTCCATAAATCTTGTGTTTTGGGCCCCTGGAAGCATGAAAATCACTTTAAACATGCTAATTTTAGCTCTAACACTGATGATCCACCTACAAATGTGAACTGACGTTCAAAAATAAAACATTTGAAAACGGACCATTTTCCACATTTCTGAAGCATGACGTAATGGGGGGGTGTTATCTCTTTTGTCGAAAATCAGCCGTTTTTGCTCGAACATTAAATGCCTCCAAATGGTATTTATTTCACTTCCCGAGCCCCTGGAAGCATGAAAATCACTTTAAACATGCTAATTTTAGCTCTAACACTGATGATCCACCTACAAATGTGAACTGACGTTCAAAAATAAAACATTTGAAAACGGACCATTTTCCACATTTCTGAAGCATGACGTAATGGGGGGGTGTTATCTCTTTTGTCGAAAATCAGCCGTTTTTGCTCGAACATTAAATGCCTCCAAATGGTATTTAATTAACTTCCCGAGCCCCTGGAAGCATGAAAATCACTTTAAACATGCTAATTTTAGCTCTAACACTGATGATCCACCTACAAATGTGAACTGACGTTCAAAAATAAAACATTTGAAAACGGACCATTTTCCACATTTCTGAAGCATGACGTAATGGGGGGGTGTTATCTCTTTTGTCGAAAATCAGCCGTTTTTGCTCGAACATTAAATGCCTCCAAATGGTATTTAATTAACTTCCCGGGGTGAAGAAACCCTTTTTGAGAACTCAGAGTGAGTAAATTGGCCATTTTCATGCACTTTTAACCATTCCATAAATCTTGTGTTTTGGGCCCCTGGAAGCATGAAAATCACTTTAAACATGCTAATTTTAGCTCTAACACTGATGATCCACCTACAAATGTGAACTGACGTTCAAAAATAAAACATTTGAAAACGGACCATTTTCCACATTTCTGAAGCATGACGTAATGGGGGGGTGTTATCTCTTTTGTCGAAAATCAGCCGTTTTTGCTCGAACATTAAATGCCTCCAAATGGTATTTAATTAACTTCCCGAGCCCCTGGAAGCATGAAAATCACTTTAAACATGCTAATTTTAGCTCTAACACTGATGATCCACCTACAAATGTGAACTGACGTTCAAAAATAAAACATTTGAAAACGGACCATTTTCCGCATTTCTGAAGCATGACGTAATGGGGGGGTGTTATCTCTTTTGTCGAAAATCAGCCGTTTTTGCTCGAACATTAAATGCCTCCAAATGGTATTTAATTAACTTCCCGGGGTGAAGAAACCCTTTTTGAGAACTCAGAGTGAGTAAATTGGCCATTTTCATGCACTTTTAACCATTCCATAAATCTTGTGTTTTGGGCCCCTGGAAGCATGAAAATCACTTTAAACATGCTAATTTTAGCTCTAACACTGATGATCCACCTACAAATGTGAACTGACGTTCAAAAATAAAACATTTGAAAACGGACCATTTTCCACATTTCTGAAGCATGACGTAATGGGGGGGTGTTATCTCTTTTGTCGAAAATCAGCCGTTTTTGCTCGAACATTAAATGCCTCCAAATGGTATTTAATTAACTTCCCGAGCCCCTGGAAGCATGAAAATCACTTTAAACATGCTAATTTTAGCTCTAACACTGATGATCCACCTACAAATGTGAACTGACGTTCAAAAATAAAACATTTGAAAACGGACCATTTTCCACATTTCTGAAGCATGACGTAATGGGGGGGTGTTATCTCTTTTGTCGAAAATCAGCCGTTTTTGCTCGAACATTAAATGCCTCCAAATGGTATTTAATTAACTTCCCGAGCCCCTGGAAGCATGAAAATCACTTTAAACATGCTAATTTTAGCTCTAACACTGATGATCCACCTACAAATGTGAACTGACGTTCAAAAATAAAACATTTGAAAACGGACCATTTTCCACATTTCTGAAGCATGACGTAATGGGGGGGTGTTATCTCTTTTGTCGAAAATCAGCCGTTTTTGCTCGAACATTAAATGCCTCCAAATGGTATTTAATTAACTTCCCGGGGTGAAGAAACCCTTTTTGAGAACTCAGAGTGAGTAAATTGGCCATTTTCATGCACTTTTAACCATTCCATAAATCTTGTGTTTTGGGCCCCTGGAAGCATGAAAATCACTTTAAACATGCTAATTTTAGCTCTAACACTGATGATCCACCTACAAATGTGAACTGACGTTCAAAAATAAAACATTTGAAAACGGACCATTTTCCACATTTCTGAAGCATGACGTAATGGGGGGGTGTTATCTCTTTTGTCGAAAATCAGCCGTTTTTGCTCGAACATTAAATGCCTCCAAATGGTATTTAATTAACTTCCCGAGCCCCTGGAAGCATGAAAATCACTTTAAACATGCTAATTTTAGCTCTAACACTGATGATCCACCTACAAATGTGAACTGACGTTCAAAAATAAAACATTTGAAAACGGACCATTTTCCACATTTCTGAAGCATGACGTAATGGGGGGGTGTTATCTCTTTTGTCGAAAATCAGCAGTTTTTGCTCGAACATTAAATGCCTCCAAATGGTATTTAATTAACTTCCCGGGTGAAGAAACCCTTTTTGAGAACTCAGAGTGAGTAAATTGGCCATTTTCATGCACTTTTAACCATTCCATAAATCTTGTGTTTTGGGCCCTGGAAGCATGAAAATCACTTTAAACATGCTAATTTTAGCTCTAACACTGATGATCCACCTACAAATGTGAACTGACGTTCAAAAATAAAAACATTTGAAAACGGACCATTTTCCACATTTCTGAAGCATGACGTAATGGGGGGGTGTTTTCTCTTTTGTCGAAAATCAGCCGTTTTTGCTCGAACATTAAATGCCTCCAAATGGTATTTAATTAACTTCCCGAGCCCCTGGAAGCATGAAAATCACTTTAAACATGCTAATTTTAGCTCTAACACTGATGATCCACCTACAAATGTGAACTGACGTTCAAAAATAAAACATTTGAAAACAGACCATTTTCCACATTTCTGAAGCATGACGTAATGGGGGGTGTTATCTCTTTTGTCGAAAATCAGCCGTTTTTGCTCGAACATTAAATGCCTCCAAATGGTATTTAATTAACTTCCCGGGGTGAAGAAACCCTTTTTGAGAACTCAGAGTGAGTAAATTGGCCATTTTCATGCACTTTTAACCATTCCATAAATCTTGTGTTTTGGGCCCCTGGAAGCATGAAAATCACTTTAAACATGCTAATTTTAGCTCTAACACTGATGATCCACCTACAAATGTGAACTGACGTTCAAAAATAAAACATTTGAAAACGGACCATTTTCCACATTTCTGAAGCATGACGTAATGGGGGGGTGTTATCTCTTTTGTCGAAAATCAGCCGTTTTTGCTCGAACATTAAATGCCTCCAAATGGTATTTAATTAACTTCCCGAGCCCTGGAAGCATGAAAATCACTTTAAACATGCTAATTTTAGCTCTAACACTGATGATCCACCTACAAATGTGAACTGACGTTCAAAAATAAAACATTTGAAAACGGACCATTTTCCACATTTCTGAAGCATGACGTAATGGGGGGGTGTTATCTCTTTTGTCGAAAATCAGCCGTTTTTGCTCGAACATTAAATGCCTCCAAATGGTATTTAATTAACTTCCCGGGGTGAAGAAACCCTTTTTGAGAACTCAGAGTGAGTAAATTGGCCATTTTCATGCACTTTTAACCATTCCATAAATCTTGTGTTTTGGGCCCCTGGAAGCATGAAAATCACTTTAAACATGCTAATTTTAGCTCTACACTGATGATCCACCTACAAATGTGAACTGACGTTCAAAAATAAAACATTTGAAAACGGACCATTTAACACATTTCTGAAGCATGACGTAATGGGGGGGTGTTATCTCTTTTGTCGAAAATCAGCCGTTTTTGCTCGAACATTAAATGCCTCCAAATGGTATTTAATTAACTTCCCGGGGTGAAGAAACCCTTTTTGAGAACTCAGAGTGAGTAAATTGGCCATTTTCATGCACTTTTAACCATTCCATAAATCTTGTGTTTTGGGCCCCTGGAAGCATGAAAATCACTTTAAACATGCTAATTTTAGCTCTAACACTGATGATCCACCTACAAATGTGAACTGACGTTCAAAAATAAAACATTTGAAAACGGACCATTTTCCACATTTCTGAAGCATGACGTAATGGGGGGGTGTTATCTCTTTTGTCGAAAATCAGCCGTTTTTGCTCGAACATTAAATGCCTCCAAATGGTATTTAATTAACTTCCCGAGCCCCTGGAAGCATGAAAATCCCTTTAAACATGCTAATTTTAGCTCTAACACTGATGATCCACCTACAAATGTGAACTGACGTTCAAAAATAAACATTTGAAAACGGACCATTTTCCACATTTCTGAAGCATGACGTAATGGGGGGGTGTTATCTCTTTTGTCGAAAATCAGCCGTTTTTGCTCGAACATTAAATGCCTCCAAATGGTATTTAATTAACTTCCCGGGGTGAAGAAACCCTTTTGAGAACTCAGAGTGAGTAAATTGGCCATTTCATGCACTTTTAACCATTCCATAAATCTTGTGTTTTGGGCCCTGGAAGCATGAAAATCACTTTAAACATGCTAATTTTAGCTCTAACACTGATGATCCACCTACAAATGTGAACTGACGTTCAAAAATAAAACATTTGAAAACGGACCATTTTCCACATTTCTGAAGCATGACGTAATGGGGGGGTGTTATCTCTTTTGTCGAAAATCAGCCGTTTTTGCTCGAACATTAAATGCCTCCAAATGGTATTTAATTAACTTCCCGAGCCCCTGGAAGCATGAAAATCCCTTTAAACATGCTAATTTTAGCTCTAACACTGATGATCCACCTACAAATGTGAACTGACGTTCAAAAATAAAACATTTGAAAACGGACCATTTTCCACATTTCTGAAGCATGACGTAATGGGGGGGTGTTATCTCTTTTGTCGAAAATCAGCCGTTTTTGCTCGAACATTAAATGCCTCCAAATGGTATTTAATTAACTTCCCGGGGTGAAGAAACCCTTTTTGAGAACTCAGAGTGAGTAATTGGCCATTTTCATGCACTTTTAACCATTCCATAAATCTTGTGTTTTGGGCCCCTGGAAGCATGAAAATCACTTTAAACATGCTAATTTTAGCTCTAACACTGATGATCCACCTACAAATGTGAACTGACGTTCAAAAATAAAACATTTGAAAACGAACCATTTTCCACATTTCTGAAGCATGACGTAATGGGGGGGTGTTATCTCTTTTGTCGAAAATCAGCCGTTTTTGCTCGAACATTAAATGCCTCCAAATGGTATTTAATTAACTTCCCGAGCCCCTGGAAGCATGAAAATCACTTTAAACATGCTAATTTTAGCTCTAACACTGATGATCCACCTACAAATGTCAACTGACGTTCAAAAATAAAACATTTGAAAACGGACCATTTTCCACATTTCTGAAGCATGACGTAATGGGGGGGTGTTATCTCTTTTGTCGAAAATCAGCCGTTTTTGCTTGAACATTAAATGCCTCCAAATGGTATTTAATTAACTTCCCGGGGTGAAGAAACCCTTTTTGAGAACTCAGAGTGAGTAAAATTGGCCATTTTCATGCACTTTTAACCATTCCATAAATCTTGTGTTTTGGGCCCCTGGAAGCATGAAAATCACTTTAAACATGCTAATTTTAGCTCTAACACTGATGATCCACCTACAAATGTGAACTGACGTTCAAAAATAAAACATTTGAAAACGGACCATTTTCCACATTTCTGAAGCATGACGTAATGGGGGGGTGTTATCTCTTTTGTCGAAAATCAGCCGTTTTTGCTCGAACATTAAATGCCTCCAAATGGTATTTAATTAACTTCCCGAGCCCCTGGAAGCATGAAAATCACTTTAAACATGCTAATTTTAGCTCTAACACTGATGATCCACCTACAAATGTGAACTGACGTTCAAAAATAAAACATTTGAAAACGGACCATTTTCCACATTTCTGAAGCATGACGTAATGGGGGGTGTTATCTCTTTTGTCGAAATCAGCCGTTTTTGCTCGAACATTAAATGCCTCCAAATGGTATTTAATTAACTTCCCGAGCCCCTGGAAGCATGAAAATCACTTTAAACATGCTAATTTTAGCTCTAACACTGATGATCCACCTACAAATGTGAACTGACGTTCAAAAATAAAACATTTGAAAACGGACCATTTTCCACATTTCTGAAGCATGACGTAATGGGGGGTGTTATCTCTTTTGTCGAAAATCAGCCGTTTTTGCTCGAACATTAAATGCCTCCAAATGGTATTTAATTAACTTCCCGGGGTGAAGAAACCCTTTTTGAGAACTCAGAGTGAGTAAATTGGCCATTTTCATGCACTTTTAACCATTCCATAAATCTTGTGTTTTGGGCCCCTGGAAGCATGAAAATCACTTTAAACATGCTAATTTTAGCTCTAACACTGATGATCCACCTTCAAATGTGAACTGACGTTCAAAAATAAAACATTTGAAAACGGACCATTTTCCACATTTCTGAAGCATGACGTAATGGGGGGGTGTTATCTCTTTTGTCGAAAATCAGCCGTTTTTGCTCGAACATTAAATGCCTCCAAATGGTATTTAATTAACTTCCCGAGCCCCTGGAAGCATGAAAATCACTTTAAACATGCTAATTTTAGCTCTAACACTGATGATCCACCTACAAATGTGAACTGACGTTCAAAAATAAAACATTTGAAAACGGACCATTTTCCACATTTCTGAAGCATGACGTAATGGGGGGGTGTTATCTCTTTTGTCGAAAATCAGCCGTTTTTGCTCGAACATTAAATGCCTCCAAATGGTATTTAATTAACTTCCCGAGCCCCTGGAAGCATGAAAATCACTTTAAACATGCTAATTTTAGCTCTAACACTGATGATCCACCTACAAATGTGAACTGACGTTCAAAAATAAAACATTTGAAAACGGACCATTTTCCACATTTCTGAAGCATGACGTAATGGGGGGTGTTATCTCTTTTGTCGAAAATCAGCCGTTTTGCTCGAACATTAAATGCCTCCAAATGGTATTTAATTAACTTCCCGAGCCCCTGGAAGCATGAAAATCACTTTAAACATGCTAATTTTAGCTCTAACACTGATGATCCACCTACAAATGTGAACTGACGTTCAAAAATAAAACATTTGAAAACGGACCATTTTCCACATTTCTGAAGCATGACGTAATGGGGGGGTGTTATCTCTTTTGTCGAAAATCAGCCGTTTTTGCTCGAACATTAAATGCCTCCAAATGGTATTTAATTAACTTCCCGAGCCCCTGGAAGCATGAAAATCACTTTAAACATGCTAATTTTAGCTCTAACACTGATGATCCACCTACAAATGTGAACTGACGTTCAAAAATAAAACATTTGAAAACGGACCATTTTCCACATTTCTGAAGCATGACGTAATGGGGGGGTGTTATCTCTTTTGTCGAAAATCAGCCGTTTTTGCTCGAACATTAAATGCCTCCAAATGGTATTTAATTAACTTCCCGGGGTGAAGAAACCCTTTTTGAGAACTCAGAGTGAGTAAATTGGCCATTTTCATGCACTTTTAACCATTCCATAAATCTTGTGTTTTGGCCCCTGGAAGCATGAAAATCACTTTAAACATGCTAATTTTAGCTCTAACACTGATGATCCACCTACAAATGTGAACTGACGTTCAAAAATAAACATTTGAAAACGGACCATTTTCCACATTTCTGAAGCATGACGTAATGGGGGGGTGTTATCTCTTTTGTCGAAAATCAGCCGTTTTTGCTCGAACATTAAATGCCTCCAAATGGTATTTAATTAACTTCCCGAGCCCCTGGAAGCATGAAAATCACTTTAAACATGCTAATTTTAGCTCTAACACTGATGATCCACCTACAAATGTGAACTGACGTTCAAAAATAAAACATTTGAAAACGGACCATTTTCCACATTTCTGAAGCATGACGTAATGGGGGGGTGTTATCTCTTTTGTCGAAAATCAGCCGTTTTTGCTCGAACATTAAATGCCTCCAAATGGTATTTAATTAACTTCCCGGGGTGAAGAAACCCTTTTTGAGAACTCAGAGTGAGTAAATTGGCCATTTTCATGCACTTTTAACCATTCCATAAATCTTGTGTTTTGGGCCCCTGGAAGCATGAAAATCACTTTAAACATGCTAATTGTAGCTCTAACACTGATGATCCACCTACAAATGTGAACTGACGTTCAAAAATAAAACATTTGAAAACGGACCATTTTCCACATTTCTGAAGCATGACGTAATGGGGGGGTGTTATCTCTTTTGTCGAAAATCAGCCGTTTTTGCTCGAACATTAAATGCCTCCAAATGGTATTTAATTAACTTCCCGAGCCCCTGGAAGCATGAAAATCACTTTAAACATGCTAATTTTAGCTCTAACACTGATGATCCACCTACAAATGTGAACTGACGTTCAAAAATAAAACATTTGAAAACGGACCATTTTCCACATTTCTGAAGCATGACGTAATGGGGGGGTGTTATCTCTTTTGTCGAAAATCAGCCGTTTTTGCTCGAACATTAAATGCCTCCAAATGGTATTTAATTAACTTCCCGGGGTGAAGAAACCCTTTTTGAGAACTCAGAGTGAGTAAATTGGCCATTTTCATGCACTTTTAACCATTCCATAAATCTGTGTTTTGGGCCCCTGGAAGCATGAAAATCACTTTAAACATGCTAATTTTAGCTCTAACACTGATGATCCACCTACAAATGTGAACTGACGTTCAAAAATAAAACATTTGAAAACGGACCATTTTCCACATTTCTGAAGCATGACGTAATGGGGGGGGTGTTATCTCTTTTGTCGAAAATCAGCCGTTTTTGCTCGAACATTAAATGCCTCCAAATGGTATTTAATTAACTTCCCGAGCCCCTGGAAGCATGAAAATCACTTTAAACATGCTAATTTTAGCTCTAACACTGATGATCCCACCTACAAATGTGAACTGACGTTCAAAAATAAAACATTTGAAAACGGACCATTTTCCACATTTCTGAAGCATGACGTAATGGGGGGGTGTTATCTCTTTTGTCGAAAATCAGCCGTTTTTGCTCGAACATTAAATGCCTCCAAATGGTATTTAATTAACTTCCCGGGGTGAAGAAACCCTTTTTGAGAACTCAGAGTGAGTAAATTGGCCATTTTCATGCACTTTTAACCATTCCATAAATCTTGTGTTTTGGGCCCCTGGAAGCATGAAAATCACTTTAAACATGCTAATTTTAGCTCTAACACTGATGATCACCTACAAATGTGAACTGACGTTCAAAAATAAAACATTTGAAAACGGACCATTTTCCACATTTCTGAAGCATGACGTAATGGGGGGGTGTTATCTCTTTTGTCGAAATCAGCCGTTTTTGCTCGAACATTAAATGCCTCCAAATGGTATTTAATTAACTTCCCGAGCCCTGGAAGCATGAAAATCCCTTTAAACATGCTAATTTTTAG